>NC_016089.4:27160180-27436930 GCF_000004515.6 Glycine max
GACTCACACAAACCCTTGATAACCCTAATCAAGGTTAGAACCTAGAAAGAATTCAAAATAGGATTGAATACATCTGAATGTACAAATCCCAATATCTTCAAGCTTCTCCGTTCTTTCTCAAACCATGATGAAAAATGAATGAATCTTGATCATTATGAAACTGTTTTTGAAATGCAAAATGGTTCCCTAAGTTGACTCTCAAAAAGTGTTTTCCAAAATATAAGATTGAATCAAGAGTCATTAATGAGAAAGACACTACAAAAAATGGAGATTCTACTTATGGTTATTTAACCAGGGTTTTGTTAACCCATGGCAATGTCAAAGTTAACTTCGGTTTGTATAACCCATGCTAAATTGTTAGAGTTAACTAGGCGCTTGACAAAAAATATGGTTAAGTACAGACGGCTATACTAGAACCATTGAGAACTTTAAATAATTATTGTGTAAATAACCATTTTCGTCCCTAAATGTGTAAATCACTGGCAAATTCATCCCTAAAAGATGAAAAATCAATTTTTAGTTCTCGAAAGTGTGAAAAGTGTGACAAATCTATCCGTCCGTTAACTTCTGTTTATTACCATTAATAAAAGAGTCTATGTGGCATAGAGGGATAAAATTGTCTCAAAACTAATTGTCAACATGACCATCTTTGATTTCCAACATAGGGACAAATTTGTCATATAAATTTTTTATTTTTAACTGTTGAATTCTTTTTTTTTTCTTGCCTTTTCTTCTTTCAACTGGGAATCTCTCTCTCTCTTCCTTGACTTTACTTCTTCTTCTCGCTGGGAATCGCTCCTCCAACTACTCCTCCAGCATCGCTCTTGTTCATTGGATTAAAGGCATCCATCATCTTTGCCACCATGCCGCCAATGCCGCTTCGCCTAAGCTCCTCCATCTCGATCCCGCCACAACCAATGGCAACAGCATCTGCCACGTGTTTGCACTCAATTCGTGAGAAAGTGAAACGTGCTGTAATTTCTACACTTGCTACAGCAACAATAAAAGCAAACTTCTATACCACCATCCATATGACAAATATGTTCATATGTTGGCAATCAAATATGACCTTGTTGGCAATCAATTTTGTGATAATTTCATCCCTCTATGTCACGTAGACTATTTTATTAACGGTAGATTTCTCGTACTTTTTACACTTTTAAGGATTAAAAATTAAATTTTTATCTTTCAGAGATAAATTTATCAATAATTTACCCATTCAAGGACGAAAATAATTATTTAATCATAATTATTTCATTTTTTGTTTTAATTTTTTCATCACTTCCCTCACTAGATCTCTTCGCTTCCAAATTTTTGTGACCTAAGGTTATACCAAATTAGTTCGTTTGTTCTCGAGGTATCTCAACACCTCTACTCGGTCATCCTCCTCTTCCTCACTATCGTTGATGAGCCTTGACGTCACTATCAATTCCAACCTCATCAACCACCAAACCCAAATCCTTTCTCATATACCCTCTTGTTGCTACTCGAATCATCACCCACTGCAAAAAAAAAAAAAAAAAACTATGAATTTTGAGTCCAAATAAAAGCTCCTCAGTAGCCTCTCATCTGCGATAAGCATGAAAAAGTCTCGAAGGTTCCCAAATGCGATTGTGTGGGGGAGGTGCAGAGAGACCTACCAGAGGTTCTATTCGTGCGAGTGACCAATTTCTAGTATATTATGGATTGGTCCTTTAGGGATTAGAGGTACAGGATCCAAATACTAGGTGACGAGTGCACGCTCGAAGTTATTGATGAGGGTTTCATAGTGGGAGTGAGTGATGGACGTCGTGAACCTCTAAACACGTGACCAAGTACCAGATCTTCTTTGGATAGAAATTCCTGTCAAGGAGTGGCCTATGAGTTTGTGCCAGAGCTACAATCGGTTCTTGAACCTGCCATTGATTTTGACTTGTACGAGAGTGAAATAGTCCTTTGCGGCCCAAGATGACCTTTGACTTTCACTAGCATTCACTTATTCATTCCCTTTTTCCTTTCTCAAGCTCAATCCCTTTCACCACCTGATTGTGAAGTTGTGCTTGTTCCATGTTAGGAAACATTAAACTATATTAAGAATGTTAACTTCAATGCCTCTTTTTCTATTTTTACATTCTTAATGTAAATCTTAACAATGATAACAATATGACCTATGTTTAATGCTTGACAACTCTGTATCTAAGATATGGGCAGAACCCTATTTGTGTCTGAGATGTGACCTATATGGTGTCTTACTCTATTATTAGACACTGAATTTTGCTTATAAATCAGAAATCAGTTGACAAATGAATTGAAAAACAAGCATATTAGAGTGTACCTGTTATTTAGCACTCTCTTTTTTTCTGCGTTTTTTTGTTCTGTTTTCCCCCTTTTTTGGTTTTGTGCCGTTTGGTGATTTTTTTTCCTGCCTTAATAGACATACTAGAGTGTTGAATGTAATTTTTTGTTGTCTACTAATTTAATTTTTTTTTCATTTCCTTCTTTTTGAACTTTAAGTTGGATGTAGTTCTTTGCTAGCATAAAGGATTGCGAACTGTCCTTAATTCTAGTTATTAGAAGTCTCAAGAATTTAAGAACAAGAGACCACTCCTAGCCAAATTAAGGTTTTGCACATAGGCTTTGCTATGAAATCCACATTGAGTAGAATAGGAGCTAAATGGAGTGAATAGGCATTTTGGTCCCTATCTTTGTAGCCATTTTGCACATTAGTCCCTATCTTTTTTTAAATGTAAAAAATAGTCTCTATCTTTGCATAAGTTTTGCAAAATAGTCCTTCTGTTAAATTTTAAAGTAACATCATTAGTGAGGTGCATTGTTGGCAATTTTAGTGTCACGTGGACTATTCAACGTGGCACTAAAGTATGACGGGGCACCAAAATCTCAAACCTCTCTCTCTCGTGATTCTCTCTCTCTCTCTCTTGTGATTCTCTTTCTTTCTCTCTCTTTCTTTCTATCTCATAATTCACGTGGTACGACTCTAGCATTGGAAATCTTCTCTTTATTTGCTGAACATTAAAACCTACAAAAGACTCGAGGGCCCTGTACAGTGAAGCAGCCACCCCTTCTCTTTATTGCACACTATTTTTGCTAAGTACCCTCTTTCCTCCACTTGAAACTTGTCCACCTACAAACCAGCATGCACAAATATTGTTACAATAATGCATGCACATACATAAGCTAACTGAAAATTAACTTATGGTGCTTACAAGAACTTCTTAATTTTATCAAACTAACCTGCATGATTTTCTTGCAGTTTGGATGACTAATATTACGGGCCATCACTTGCACATTTTTGGGATTGTTAATTGATCCTTGATAATTTTCAGACACTAATAAGGATGCTTCAAATCCTGCAACATCTGCCTTCAGCTTCCTAGCTTGAGCTTGAAGGTCATGCACATATGACACTGCGTCTCCAATTATAGAAGCCTTATCCATCTGTGGGCATAATTATATGAGTTACATTTCACTCTCAAATATATATAAAAACCGTGTCATTTTTAGGTCTTGTTTGGACCATAAATACTTATAGAAGAAGAATTGAGCTTATGCAAGAAGTCCAATTCATTTAACCTTGTTATTTTCTTATTCTGTAAGTGTTCATAGAAAAATTTATCTAAAAAGGCTTAATTAATGGATGGCGACCCTTACCTTTGTTATGTTGGGGACCAAAGAACGCAATGCATAAAGTTTCTCCTTCATTCGGCCTCAACTTCTCCTTTCAGAAATGAGAGTTTTTGACCTATCAGTTTTTAGTTTCGGTTTGCCATCAGCATTCTTCGTTGTCGCTGTCCCAGAAGAATGTTCTCCATCATTTTCTTCTTCTCCTTCTCCCTTGAGCTCCCCATCAAAACAAGAGAAGAAACTGAATATGGAGCTTGGATCATAGACATTCACAACATCATTATTATTGTTGTTGTTGTTTAGATCAAAAGGGTTAGCAGGAGATGAAAGGGGTTGCTGCTGATTGTTAACAAAGCAATCATTGATAAGGTCAAAACCAAAATGATCATAGTTGGCATCTTCATTCTCCCCTCGGATCAAATTGATGAACTGATCAAAATTTAATCAACAACAAAGTCGTACAACTCAAAATCATTCATGTACTTGAGTGTGTCTTCGTGAACATCCATCGTGTTCGTAGTTGGTACTTGGATAGTTAGAAAGAGAGAGAGAAAGAAAGAAAGAGAATCACAAGAGAGAGAGAGAATCACAAGAGAGAGAGAGAGGTTTGAGATTTTGGTGCCCCATCATACTTTAGTGTCACATTGGATAGTCCACGTGGCACTAAAATTGCCAACGATGCACCTCACTAACGGCGTTACTTTAAAATTTAACGAAAGGACTATTTTGCAAAACTTATGCAAAGATAGGGACTATTTTTTACATTTCAAAAAAATAGGGACTAATGTGCAAAATGGTTACAAAGACAGGGACCAAAATGCCTATTCACTCGAGCTAAATGTGATTCTTAAGTCATAATAACACTTTTCCATTTTTGTAGATCAGGCTTTTTTCATGTTCCAAATTATGGTTTTGAGGTTATTGAAGAGCACCAGTATCTAGCTTTTTGTGTTGTTGGTCAAGTTATTAACTATTCTCTTATAGCTTTATAGTTTATACTATTCTTCTTGGATTGGGTTAAGCAGTGTTAGTTTTAAGAAGCAAAAATATGTCCATGAAAAGGAAGAGAAAGGGCAAAAAAGAAAATGTTCCCTATGTTATTATAATTCAAACTAGAGTGATTATATTATTATTTTTTATGTAGTTAATGTGGATGGGTGTAGTTAGTGAATAATCTTCCATTTTTCCATGATTACAGTATATTGAGCAACTTAAATATTCCATTGTTCTCTTGTTAATGAATGATGCATGTGTTTGCTGGTTGGTTTCTGCATGTTTATGGAACACATTGTTAGGTGCGTGTGGTTGATGAATAATATTCTTCCATTATTAATTAATTTAATATTATCTTATTATTCTATAATGTTTTAAATGAAGTGGTACCACCACATTTGTTGTGTCTAACACGTCTTATTTAGAGCCATGTCCAAGGAAGTGCAAAAAAGATATGCAATTACATAAGGCCATAAAGCATTACGAAGAAGCATTAACTAATAGCAACTAATCCAACAATTACATCTCTTAGAGCAAATATAGAGGTAGTAATCGGTCCTTCCAAATTTAGGCCACATATTTGTGAATCATGCAAGTTTTGATGATATCAAAAAGAATTTTTTTGATAATGATTGCCATCATCAAAAAGAGGGTGAATGTAAATCATGCAAGTTTTGATGATGCCAAAGTAGAATCAAATAAGGTTGTTTCAACAAACATTCAAAGGTTATGCATTGCTTCAAGATTAATATAAGGTTGCTTCAACAAACATTCAAATAAGCATTCCTTCAAGAATAATTCAAGGTCAAAGTAAAAAAGATCAAGAAAAAGATAAGACCTCAAACAATCTCATTGGTTGATCAAGCTTTTGCCTCAAAACACATTGTTTCCAACATCCAAGGCTCTGGTAATCGATTACCAGGCAATGTAATCGATTGTCAGAAGACACTTTTGAAGCAAAGGGTTTAAAAAGGGTTTTGAATTTGAATTTGAATTTTGAATCATGTAATCGATTACCAGATGTTTGTAATCGATTACCAGCAACGGCACTTCAGAAAACACTTTGAAAAGACATGACCCTTTAAAATATAACTGTGTAATCGATTACCAGAAACGTGTAAGCGATTACTAGTGAAGAATTTCAGAAAAAACTTTTTGAAAAGACACATCTCTTCAAAACATTTTGAAAAGGCACGAAGAGCCTATATATATGTGTGTCTGACTTCGAAAAGCAAGAGATATTCTAAGAGAACTTAATTGTCAAATGTTCTCTCAACAACTCTTGGACAAACACTTGAAAATCTATTAAGAATTCATCCAGAAACTTCAAATTGTATTATCATATCTAAAAGAGAGAAATTCCTCTAGGAACTTCAATTTGTATCATTTACTCTAAAGGAGAGAAATCTTTTTGTTCATCTCAGAAAGTCAATTGTAATCAAGAGACTGGTTGTCTCTTGGATTGTGAGAATTGTAATCAAAAGACGAGTTGTCTCTTGGAGAATCTTTTAACACAAGGGTGAGGGATCCCAAGGTGTGTTCAAAGTCTGTAAAGGATTTACAGAGATAGTGGAAAATCTCAAGTGGGTTGCTTGAGGATTGAACGTAGGCACGGGAAGTGGCCGAACCAATATAAATCGAGTTTGCATTTCTCTCTTCCCTTATCTCATTTATGTTATTGTAATCAATTTTGTCTTGCATGTTTAAAGAACATTATTAAATTGATTGTTACTTCTTCTTCTGAATTCTGAGCCTATCATTTAGAAGGGGGTTAAAAGTTTGTTAGTGAGAAATTTTGAAACTTAATTCACCCCCTCTTAAGCTATTGAAGCCACTTGTCCAACAATTTTCTGAATTATCTTTCGGTGCCTAAATGTCTCAATTGACATAATTCTTAATTGTTTTATCATAGATATGCTAGAATTTTCAAGTTATTTTGGTGGGGGAGAAAAAGGGAGATGCGAGCTTGGTGAAATAAGAAAAAGGTGGCCAACATGACTTGTAAGACTGTAATCCATTGACTTCTAATGTTTACTGGACTCAAAATTGCATAAGCGCACTTGTAATTTTTAGTTGTTATACTTTGGAAACTAAAAATATAAGTGATTGAGGACAAAAGCAAGTATAGGTGAATTAGAAGAAATTGAAGTTCTTTATTCTATTGTAAAGGTGTCAATATTGGTAGATCTTTAATGATTACAACTAGGAAAATTTTGTATTAATTACTTTAACCTTTAAGTGTTTTAATAATTATTTCAATTATATGAATACTTACGTCATTATAGAATGGTTCCTCTATTCATCCCTTCCACTTTGATTTTCACTAAGTATGCAATTTGGGTATATTGTACTGACTACCTCTATTGGCATCATGGATCATGAAGAGGCTAGCTATGATTTCAATTAAGATTTACCAGTTGTGATGGAGGATATCAAGCATAGAAGGAGTTGTTTTGTGATGTTGAGTTGAACTAGTTAGAACTTTGATTGGAAAGTGGGAGCATGGCTATGTTTGAGTTCGTGTGATTCAATTAAAGTTTGATATTGTATTCAGTAGATTGAATTGAATCATGAAATTAGTGGTAAAAGAATTCATGTACAAAACTATTTATATTTTTTATGGAATATAAGTGTGGACAAACATCCATATAACTTATTGTTTTGTTGTTATTTTTATTTTTTTGGTTTACAGCGTATGTATTTATCATTTTTGGATGCAAGTATTTATTAGTTATTTCCACAATTGCAAGATAGTGATAAAATTTATTATATGCATGGGTTATAAAAAAAAATGTAAACTCTAGTAGTAGATATTTTTTTAAAAAAAATAAAATGGTATTAACGGCAATTTTAAACCCCTAATAAGAACCAAGGGTTTTAAAATCGCCAGCAATGATTGTGGTGTTAATAGGGGTTAATAAACCCTTGGTAATTACCAGGGGTTTCAAAACATCAAGTAATTCTTGTGTTTTAAAGGGTTCACAAAAACCATTGGTAAACCATTTATCGTGGATGTTTTGCCAATGAGAACACCAACAATAGGTAACATACTTTACGGGGGTTTAAACCCTCCTTAAGGCCAAAAATAACCCTCGTTAAAATCATTTTTTCTTGTAGTGAGAATAAGCAAAGGTATTTATAGTTTTAACAAATTTAATCGATTAGCAAATTGGGTAATCAATTAACTCATTCAAATCTTTCTTTGTTCTGCATTTCCTAATCAATTATTTCACTTCACATAGAGCTTCTCAAGCTTCTATGGTTTTGAAATAATCGATTATTTTATTATACAGAGAGCTCCTAAAGTTTCCCGTCACAATCTAATCAATTATGAAATGCAGTAATTGATGATCTCGAGTCTCAGCGACTTTCTTCTACTGAAATTGGATTAGGTAATCGATTTCAAAACATGATAATCAATTAATTTGATAAAACTTGTCAATATTTCAAGAGAAATGAGTTTTAATGCTTGTTTTAACACTTTATAATTGATTACTAAACTTAGCAATTGATTATACAGTGTTAAACCAATTGTTTCTAAGAAACTTCAATACATTTATCTTCTCATATTTGATTACCATTGGGCATGGATAATAAAACTAAGTCTAAAACGTTTAACATGTCTAGTCTAAAAACATATAATACAAATGCCACATCTTTACAAACATGTTTGGCATTATAAGGTTATTAAAACCAACAAATCATAAGACTAATCTTCATGACTTTAGTCTCTTTGATTCAACATTGTTTGCATAATAAGTTCTCAAAAACATAAACGAGAGACTTAATTCATTCATACAACATGCTATTTTCTTATACAAATTTACTTCCAAAATAGAACAGAATGTTCCTTCCACCTAACATGTTTATGAGCCAACTGCCCAACTTGATTACAAAGCTTAATACTTGTACTATAGTCTTAAAAGACAAATTGACTACTGCAGAAAGCTTAAATAAATTACACATCAGAGGACATCAGAAATTTTTGCATTATTAACAAAGAGCAATGTCCTTAACATTTTAGCCAAAGCTGCTCTCAAGATTATGCTATGTAAATTCAATCCCAAATCATGGGAGCAGGTCCAAGTTTTTGGTGGGTTAATATTGGTAGGTTATTTTCTCAATTTGGGTCAGGCTTCTAGTTTTTTAGATGGTTTAAAGCTACAGGTACACCACTTACCACTATTTTATGTGGTAAAAGATTATTTCAAATGCTTCATATTTCTTGTAATTTAATCCCCCCCTCCCCTCCTCAAACACAACAAAATGAGTTTAAAAATATACTATATCTACATTCATGATCTTATTCACAAACTCGATGACAATCTTCTAATCTCTATATAATAAGTCAGTGAAAAATAGTAAAATCAACATGTAAAAAACTAAACCAAGATTCTCCTAATTGTTTCTCTATTTTAAAAAATCAAGTATGTTCTTAAGCTTCCTCAATACACAAAACATTTCCCCCCTATTCCTCCCCAAATATATAATTCCATAATACATACAACATTTTCCCCCTTTTTCCTCCCCAAAATTGGATTAATGAATGGATATTTTGAATGAACAGATATTCATTTTACAATTCAAACATAAACTCAATTCGGAGTGCGGTTTGCGGTGGGGTTCAGTGGACACAGAGAGTTTCACAGTGGGAATTTAAATGTTGTATGACCTCGATCCCAATGACGGTTAAATTTAATGCTTCTTTCACTTTATGTTTGGGATTTTGATTCAGACGTGTGTCTTGTAGGCTTGTTTTGTGCATTTTCATTTTTTATTTTCTTATGGGTTTCTCAAATCAGAAAAATTTTATACTGATTGTCATATCTATCTTGAAGGCTTGTCCATTTTCATTGTTGGTTTTTTAATCGGTTTCTCAAATCAGAAAAATTTTGTATTGAATTTTGAAATTATAAATTGAGTTGTATGACCCATAATTTTAAAAATTAAATCAACCATCAAATCAATCAAGTTGCTGGGTCATTAATCTAATTAATGATTCACTAGTTGAATTGTATGAATTGGTTAAAAATAACATAAAATTCATAATGTGTCATGAGAAAATGTTAAAAAAAATTGTATCTACATTTTGTGGTTTGCGTGCATTTCTTGCAACAGTACTACTTTCTTATATTTCTTATTTCTTATATTAATAAAATTACCATTTACCTTAAAAAGAAAATACTATGATCTCAAATATAAGAAAATTTTAAGTAATTTTATGTCATTTAATGTTATTATCTCCAAAATATTTTATTTAATTGATGTTTTAGTTTTAATGACTTTTTTTTTATTCCTAATATCAAGTTCCAACGAAGGATAAGTTAGGAAAAATTTTAATTTTTAATTAAGATTGATACAATTAAATGTGATTAATTAACTTTCTTATATATGTTGCATATATAATTCCTTATTAAAAGATTTTAAAATATAACATTTTCTTTAATTAGTTCAAATAATTTTATATTTTTTTATTAGTCTATAACATTTTCTTATGACATTAAGAGGAGTTCCTTTTAGCATTACGTAAAATTTGTATAATGAATTTTAGTTTTGTATGTAGAGTTGCATGATTCAAGCCAAGTTATAATCTTTTTTCTCTTACGTTTTTTTGGCCTCTTTTAATAAATGATATGAAATTTTAACAAATTTTGCAAATATAAAATTTGTATATAATGAATATTTTAATATTTGTTCATTAATGAATGAGTCATACGTTTTAATTAGTGACCCACTAAGGCATTGATTTGATTTTTAAAACTATAATGACATGGAATCATGTCCATGGAATGGTCGATCTAAAAGGTGATCCGACTTGGTTGTATGCCTGGTTTTTTGCCTACCCAACTAGGTTGGTTCAGGTTTTAAAACAAAAGTATAGTCAGTGGTGACCCTAAGCACAATTAAGGTAGGCAACTTCCTAGGGTCCATTTTTAGAGGCCCCCAAAAAAATTAATAAGTTTACATAAATTTTAAAACAAAATTTATATAATTAAAATTATATAAAATTTATACAAAAATTTATTATAGAAAATAAAACAATCACTAGTAATTGTTAAGTCTGGCTACGTCCAAATCACATTGAATTGTTTCAAACAATTAAATCTTTAAGATTTTGATGTTAACAAAGTATAAATTTTATGCATTAACCTTTCATGCTTAAGTTAAAATTTTCATATATCTCTATGAAATACAAGTAGACAAGCATAAATAGAAAGACTTTGGATGATAGGCAAAGTATCAGTCATTGAACGATATTGCTTCAGCGTCCAGTCCTGAGAAGACAAGTGTTTTAGCACTTGGCTCACAGTACAAAAGCAATGAAATAGTTACTCAATCCTTAAGTATCGAAAACAATCATCAAAAAGTAACATCCATAGGTTCAGTAAGAAACTTGTGCCATAGCATATAAAAGGGAAGATTTAAATTGTCTCATCTTGACATTCTTAATTCCTTTTGTCTTATATTGTTAACATTTCTTTTGATTTGACCTAGAGAATACTCATTTTAGGGGGGATTAAGGGCAGTGCTAGGAGTGACCTAGAGAATACTCATTTTAGTCATAAGTGCCATAAAAAATATTTGGTTATAATAAAAGAATTGATTAGTGGAACCCTTCAAGGTTTGAAAGAGAATTAGACGTAAACCAAGAGTTGGGGTGAACTAGTATAAAGTTTGTGTTTTCTTTATTGCTTTTATATAACTAGTTTTCTTTTATATATTACTTCTACACTACTATATCCAAATTTTGTGAACTAGTTTTCTAAGCATGACATGATTTCGAATCCCTTGGACGAAACCTATCATCCATTGATATCTATTTAACAAAATCTTTTAAGAAAATTTAAAAGACTAAGTTTTATTTATCACACTATTCAACCCCACCCCTTCTAGTATAATTCAGGAACTTCAGTAATTAGTCCTCCTAACAAAGTAATCGATCAGCTAATTACTAATGGATGGTGTTTTCACTTCTCAACTAAAATCTACCTATAATTTTGGGAAATAGAACCAATGATACTAAATTCGTGCGCAATGTTAAACATAAAGAGGGAAGTGTAGACATGATATACTATTTCCTTCTATTTCTCTCAACGTATATCTCTCTCTCTCGGCATTAACATAGAGCTTGAACTTTTTCTTTTTCCCTCTAATATCTCAATCTTTGGCCTCACTCTAATCACCTTGTCGCCCCATCATCCCGGACCACTTGAATGCATTATTACACATAACAATCATGTCATGGCACTTCCATTTGTGTCATCTCACAGTTAATCTCTATGTCTTGCTCTCTCTAATCTCTCGATGATTCGGTGGTTACTTTGTGTCTTATCGTTATCAGGATGGAGGCTTCATCGTTCCATTTCACAAAAATGTGAACTAGCTACTAAGACGAGGACCAGTGGTGGAAGGTGGCAAATTTCTCAAATGGGGGCGGTTTTAGAAACTTTTTCCCAATCTAGGGCTGTTTCGAAACATATTCCGTAGAGGTGCTCTTTTTCGACGTAAACGCCATGCATGGCGCCACCACCATTGGCGCTTTCGACAGGGATGTGGCACGTGGCGCTGGTGTCGCCATTCCCACCAGCGCCTTCCCTTTTGCTTACATGGCTTTGGACTCGCCAGCAACAATGGCGAGTTGCTCATGGCGCCAGTCAAACTGGCGACTTACCCGTAGGTGCAGTTTTCCAGCTATGGCAGGCAGCTTTTCAGATGGCAGGGAGAGCCTTTTCAGAGGGAGAAGACGCGCAATTACCATTGGCGACAATACTTGAAAACGCCACCAGCTTTGGCGTTTTAGGGTGTTTAAATACACCACCATCTGCTTCATTTTTTCAGCGCTTTTCCTTTCAACTTGATTTTTGCTTTCGTTTTCGTGACTTTGGAAATTTTTGTGGTATGAAGTTTTTTTTAAAATTAAATTAGCTTTTATATTTGATAGGCTTGTTAGTGTGTGTTTAAATGTAAAAAATAAAAGAAAAATTGTGTAACAATGTTTATTTGAAGAAAATATTTTCAGTCAAAATAAAATATTTTGAATATGAAATGTGTATTAATTTTTTAATTAAATTAGGTTGGTGTTGATGATTTATTAGTGTGTTAAAAATTGATGAACGTTTGAACTTTGAATAAAAAAAATTTGTAGATCATATTTATTTGAAGTAAGTATTTTGAGTACAAATTTTTTTTTTAATATGAAGTTGTAGTATTTTTTTAATTAGATTAGATTGGTTTGTTGGTGTGTTAAAAATTTATAAACGTTCAACTTGAAAGTGTTATTTGATGCTTTGTTTTTTCTCGTATCATATTTATTTTACTATATTTGTAGTAATTTTGTAATTACCTTTTTCCATTTTAAAGTTATTATTGTTAACATTAATTATTTATACTACTAACTTCGTTCATGAATTATTTTGTCTTTAAAATTACTATGTTGAAATTGTTCATTTTTTTAAGTGTCTCCCATGAAATTTATTTGAAGTTAATTAATTTTTTTAAAAGAAAATTTGAATGTGAAGTTCCAATAAAGGGACCTTTTGTGATTACATTTTATTATTTTGGATTTAAAGTTTTTTAAAATTGTTCGTGTTATTTAAGTGTGTTGATGTGAAATTTATTTAAACTTGGTTTTGATTTCAACTTGGTTTTGCTTTCGTTTTTATGGCTTTGGAAATTGTTGTGGTATGAAGTATTTATTTATTTTTAAATTAAATTAACTTTTATATTTGATAGGCTTGTTAGTGTATGTTTAAATGTCTAAAATAAAAGAAAAATTGTGTAATAATGTTTATTTGAAGAAAATATTTTCAGTCAAAATAAAATATTTTGAATATGAAATTTGTAGTATTTTTTTTATTAGATTAGGTTGGTGTTGATGATTTATTAGTGTGTTAATAATTGATGAACATTTAAACTTTCATTTAAAAAAATTTGTAGATCATATTTATTTGAAGTAAGTATTTTGAGTACGAAATTTATTTTAATATGAAGTTGTAGTATTTTTTTAATTAGATTAGGTTCATTTGTTGGTGTGTTAAAAATTTATAAGCGTTCAAGTTGAAAGTGTTATTTGATGATGCTTTGTTGTTTCTCTTATCATATTTATTTTAATATATTTGTAGTAATTTTGTAATTACCTATTTTCATTTTGAAGTTATTATTGTTAAGATTAATTATTTATACTACTAACTTCGTTCATGAATTATTTTATTTTGTCTTTAAAATTACTATCTTGAAATCGTTAATGTTTTTAAAGTGTGTTAATGTCAAACTGATTTGAAGTTAATTTTTTTTTTAAAATGAAGTTTTATTTTGAAGTTCCAGCAATGACTTTTTGTGATACCCATTTTATAATTTATTTGACGTGTTAAAATATTGTTTTTGTAGGTACACGATGAATTTAGTTATAACAGTGTTGTATTTCAATGGAAGGGTATATGAAGATAATGATGGTGTAATATTTGAAGGCAGTAAAAAAGCGATTCAGAATAAACGTGGAATTAGTTTCAATGCTTTGAAGAAAAAAATTGGAGATAAGGTAAAGTTACAAAATAATAAAATTATTTCTGCTATCAGTTGTAGATTTTTAGTGTCAGGAAAATATATTGTCTTGCAAATTTGTGATGACGAAGACATTGAAACGATGCTAGAAAGTTTTAAACAACAAGAACAAATGTCAGTTCTGGAATTGTACATAGAAAAGGATGTGGCTGGTGGTTCAATGTTTCCTTCTGCAAATTCGCTTACATCATGTGGAAATTATTTATCTAATGATGAGACACAACCGCCAACAAATATGAGCAATTTACATGTTGACGAAGATGATGATGATAATGATTATCTTGTGTCTAACACATACGTTGAAGAGTCTAACTCAACCGCATTTATCTTCAGGTATCACATCTTCATTATCCAATAAAAACACAGATTGTCTGTAGATGCAATTGGCTTTGATGTTTTGATGATGATCATGATGATGTGTTGCAATTGATGCAAATGGGCTTTTCAAGATTAAAATTCAAGACAATACTTCAAGATTACAAGTTACAACATCAAGATGATCACTAGAATATTAGGAAGGGAATTCCTAATTGAATTAGCAAAGGTTTGGCCAAGTGATTTATATTAAAAAGTGTTTCTCAAAGGTTTTACTCTCTGGTAATCGATTACCAGAGGATGTAATCGATTACCAGTGGCCAAATACGTTTTATAACAGCTACAAAAATTTGAATTCGAAATTTTAGACTGTGTAATCGATTACACAATTTTGGTAATCGATTACCAGCAGTTAGTAAACGTTTTAATTCAAATTTTAAAAGCTGTAATCGATTACACAATTACTGTAATCGATTACCAGACAGGATTTTCAGAAAAATAATTTCAAGAGTCACAACTTTTCAAAGGCTTTACTCATGACCACCAATGGTCTATATATATGTAACTTAAACACGAAATTGCTCAGAGATTTTCAGAACAACAAAGTGTTTATCCTCTCAAAGAGCAATTTCATTTTATCCTCTTAAGAATTCCTTGGCCAATTCAATTGCAATTCATTAAGGAATTATTTGAGTGCTCAATCTGTAAAATCCATCTCTTTCTAGAGAGATTTGTTCTTCTTCTTCTTCTCATTCTCTAAGGGATTAAGAGACTGTGAGTCTCTTGTTGTAAAGGATCTCTAAACACAAAGGAAGGATTGTCCTTGTGTGTTTAGAACTTGTAAAAGGAATTTACAAGATAGTGGAACTCTCAAGCGGGTTGCTTGGGGACTGGACGTAGGCACAAGGGTGTGGCCGAACCAGTATAAAACTGAGTTTGCATTTTCTCTTCCCTTAATCTCCTTTATTTATTATTGCTTTATATTCATATTCAAATTGTTTCATTTGAATTAATATTTAAGAAGATTGTCATTAAGGGAATTCATAACTTGAGTAAAAAGTGAAATAGATTTTTAATTAGGGGAAACAGTTTAGAATATCTTAATTCAACCCCCACTTCTTAAGATATCTGAGGCCACTTGTCTAACAAGTGGTATCAGAGCTTCATTCTTGTACAAAGTTTAGAAGCTTCAAGAAAAAGATGGCCTCAGCAAATTCCTTATTTCCAGAAGGGAATTCTATCAATAGACCTCCAATCTTTAATGGAGAGGGTTACCACTACTGGAAAACCCGAATGCAAATTTTTATCGAGGCAATAGATCTAAATATCTGGGAAGCCATAGAAATAGGGCCTTATATACCCACCACAGTAGAAAGAGTTTCAATAGATGGTAGTTCATCAAGTGAAAGCATAACCATAGAAAAACCTAGAGATAGATGGTCTGAAGAGGATAGAAAACGAGTACAATACAACCTAAAAGCCAAAAACATAATAACATCTGCCCTAGGAATGGATGAATATTTCAGGGTTTCAAATTGTAAGAGTGCTAAGGAAATGTGGGACACTCTTCGATTAACACATGAAGGAACTACAGATGTTAAAAGATCTAGGATAAATGCACTAACTCATGAGTATGAATTATTTAGAATGAATGCAAATGAAAATATTCAGAGTATGCAAAAGAGATTTACACATATAGTAAATCATCTAGCAGCCTTAGGCAAAGAATTTCAAAATGAAGATCTTATAAACAAGGTGCTAAGATGTTTAAGTAGAGAATGGCAACCCAAAGTAACGGCTATTTCTGAATCAAGAGATTTGTCTAACATGTCTCTTGCCACTTTATTTGGTAAGTTGCAGGAACACGAGATAGAACTATTGAGATTGCACCAAAATGAAGAAAATGACAAGAAAAAGAAAGGAATTGCTCTTAAAGCATCATCCTCAATTCAAGAAGAAAGTGATCAGGATAATGATCCAGATGATGATGATGATCTAAGTCTCTTTGTAAAAAGATTTAACAAGTTTCTTAAAGTAAGAGGAAATCAAAGGCGACCAAATTTTAAATCAAATAGAAGGACAGAAAATTCATCCTCTACTCTAAAATGCTTTGAATGCAATCAACCTGGACATCTGAGGGTTGATTGTCCCATCTTCAAGAAAAAGATGGAAAAATCTGAAAAGAAAAATCTTAGTGAGAAGAAACTAAACAAAGAATTAGATCTTCTTAGAAATGAAGTCTCAATCTCTAAAACAAATGAAAAAGTTAATATCTCCACTATTAATGACAAGAAAATAACAGATTCTTGTAGTTGCTGTGATAAATATGTAAAAGAAATTAAAGAGTTAAAAAATTCACTTGCAAAATTTTCATATAGTAGAAATAATTTAGATGTTATATTAAGTAAACAAAGATATGTGTCTAATAAAAATGGACTAGGATATAAATCTGAAAAACTACAAAAGGTTCATAAAAACTTTTCCACTTCCACACAAAAATGTAATTCTAATTCTATCACTTGTTTTTACTGTGGAAGAAGAGGACATGGCATATCAACTTGCTACTTCAAGAAAAATTACAGTAACATTAAAATGATATGGGTCCCAAAAGGATCCTCAGTTTATACTAACATGCAAGGACCCAATAAAATTTGGGTACCTAAGTCAAAAACTTGATTATGCAGGTATCTTTGAGAAAGAAGTGGTACATAGATAACGGATGCTCAAAACATATGACTGGAGATGCATCAAATTTTACACATATATCTCCAAAGAAAAGCGGGCATGTAACATATGGTGACAACAACAAAGGTAGAATTCTTGGAGTGGGTAAAATAGGTACAAATTCTTCAAACTCCATTGAAAATGTTCTACTTGTTGAAGGCCTTAAGCACAGCCTGCTTAGCGTTAGTCAACTATGTGACAAAGGCTATCTAGTATCATTTGATTCTCAGAAATGTCTTATAGAACATAAGCATGACATTAATATAAAGCATGTAGGACATAGAGTCAATAATGTTTACATGATAGACTTAAGCATAAAACAAGAAAACAATCATTGCTTTCTTAGTAAAGATGATGATCCATGGTTATGGCATAAAAGAATTGCTCACATAAACATGGATCACTTAAATAAATTAATTTCAAAAGATTTAGTAGTTGGTTTGCCTAAATTGAAATTTGAAAAAGATAAACTATGTGATGCATGTCAAAAGGGCAAACAAACAAGAGTCTCATTCAAATCTAAAAATGTTGTTTCAACCACTCGACCATTACAGTTATTGCATATGGATCTATTTGGTCCATCTAGAACCATGAGTTTTGGAGGAAATTACTATGCTTTAGTTATAGTTGATGATTTCTCTAGATATACTTGGACATTATTTATTACACATAAAAGTGATTCATTCCAAGCATTTAGGAAACTTGCTAAAGTCATACAAAACAAGAAAAATCTCAAGATTGCATCCATTAGAAGTGATCATGGGGGTGAATTTGAAAATAAAGATTTTGAATTATTTTGTGATGAACATGGTATTGAACATAATTTTTCTGCACCAAGAACCCCTCAACAAAATGGAGTTGTTGAGAGGAAAAATAGGTCATTGGAAGAAATTGCAAGAACTTTATTAAATGATACTTCTCTTCCAAAGTATTTTTGGGCTGAAGCTGTCAATACTGCATGTTACATCATGAATAGAGCCTTGATAAGACCTATTTTAAAGAAAACCCCATATGAGTTATTTAATGGTAGAAAACCTAATATTTCTCATCTACATGTTTTTGGTTGCAAATGCTTTGTACTTAATAATGGTAAAGATAATCTAGGAAAATTCGATGCAAAATCTGATGAAGGCATTTTTCTTGGATATTCATTACAAAGCAAAGCATATAGAATATATAATAAGAGAACTATGAATATAGAGGAATCCATTCATGTTACCTTTGATGAATCTAATGCTATATTGTCAAGAAAGAATATGCTAGATGATATTGCAGATTCTTTAGAACATATGAACATTCATGAACAAGATTCCAAAGGAAATGACAAAGGAAACAATGAAGATCCTCCAGAAGAAGTCAAATCCAATGATGCACTCCCAAGAGAATGGAAAACTTCAAGAGATCATCCCCTCGACAACATTATTGGTGATATCTCAAAAGGGGTAACAACTAGACACTCTCTTAAAGATTTATGCAATAATATGGCTTTTGTATCCATGATTGAACCTAAAAATATAAAAGAAGCCATAATAGATGATAATTGGATCATTGCCATGCAAGAAGAATTAAACCAATTTGAAAGAAATAATGTGTGGAAATTAGTAGAAAAACCTGAAAATTATCCTATCATAGGAACAAAATGGGTTTTTAGAAATAAATTAGATGAACATGGTATAATTATTAGAAATAAAGCCAGGTTAGTAGCAAAAGGGTATAATCAAGAAGAAGGAATAGACTATGAAGAAACATATGCTCCTGTTGCAAGATTAGAAGCCATTAGAATGCTATTGGCATATGCATCCATAATGAATTTTAAACTTTATCAAATAGATGTTAAGAGTGCCTTTCTAAATGGCTTAATTCAAGAAGAGGTATATGTTGAACAACCCCCTGGTTTTGAAATTCCTGATAAACCAAACCATGTTTATAAATTACAAAAGGCTCTTTATGGTTTGAAACAAGCCCCTAGGGCATGGTATGAACGATTAAGCAATTTTCTTCTAGAAAAAGAATTCTCTAGAGGTAAAGTGGATACCACATTGTTCATAAAGAGAAAGCATAATGATATTTTGTTGGTTCAAATATATGTTGATGATATAATTTTTGGATCCACTAATGATTCATTGTGCAAGGAGTTTTCCCTTGATATGCAAAGTGAATTTGAAATGTCAATGATGGGAGAACTAAAGTACTTTCTGGGATTACAAATCAAGCAAACTCAAGAAGGTATATTCATCAATCAATCCAAATACTGCAAGGAATTGATCAAAAGATTTTGGATGGATAGTGCAAAACACATGTCTACACCGATGAGCACTAATTGTTACTTAGATAAAGATGAATCTGGTCAGTCTATAGACATAAAACAATATCGAGGTATGATCGGATCTCTTCTTTATTTATCTGCTAGTAGACCTGATATTATGTTTAGTGTATGCATGTGTGCTAGGTTTCAATCCAACCCCAAACAATCACATTTAAGTGCAGTAAAGAGAATCATGAGATATCTATTAGGAACAATCAATTTAGGATTATGGTATCCTAAGAATTCAACATGTAACTTAATAGGATATTCTGATTCTGATTTTGCCGGATCTAAAACTGATAGAAAAAGTACAAGTGGAACTTGTCAATTTATTGGATCGGCTCTTGTCTCATGGCATAGTAAGAAACAAAACAGTGTTGCTTTATCTACTGCTGAAGCGGAGTATATCTCTGCCGGTAGTTGTTGTGCACAGATTTTATGGATGAAGCAACAATTATCTGACTATGGCATCATTCTTGATCGCATACCTATTAAGTGTGATAATACTAGTGCCATAAATCTATCCAAAAACCCAGTTCAACATTAAAGAACTAAACATATAGAGATTAGACACCACTTTCTTAGAGATCATGTCCTAAAGGGAGATTGTGTATTAGAATTTGTTGATACTAAGAATCAACTTGCTGATATTTTCACTAAACCTCTCCCCAAGGAAGTGTTCTTCTCTATTAGAAGAGAATTAGGTCTCTTAGATGTAAGAGATTTAGAAAAATAGGGATTGATTGGTTGATTGATTGGTTGATTTACTTTTACCTTTTGATTGATCTTGTTTGAATTCTTGTTTTTATGATAGAATTTATGATTTCTTGTGTATATAATAATTGAATGATTGAATTTAGTGTATTATTAATGAAAATTAGTTATATAGGATGTATTTGAGCATAAATATAGATATTCTCTTAAGAAACTAGCCTAGGATAGGCTCTGGTAATCGATTACCATCCAGTGTAATCGATTACACATGAACAGGCAGCCTGTAATCGATTACAACATCCTGTAATCGATTACCAGAAGGCTTATTGGGCCTGTAATCGATTACCAATACCTGTAATCGATTACAATGCGTCATCTTCTATAAATACTCACAAAATCAGAGCTGCTGCGCAGCCAAAGCATCCTCCACATTTTCCTCCATACCTAGAACTTCAAACCTTCGATTCTCACTCAATTCTTCACCAAATCACGTCCCGTAAAGCCCAATCTTCCTCTTTTTCACTCCTCTTTCACTTCCACCGATCAAAATCCAGAAAAACTTCATCAAATGGCAGAGCCATCAAAGAAGAGAAAGGGATCATCCTCCACCGCTACCGCTGTTGCCCATCGCCGCCACGGCCCATCCGGAGCACCCACAACACCTATTCCTCCTTCTTTGTCATCTCCAAGATCATCAACACTGTTTTCATCCGATGATCAGCGTCTACGGTACCTTTCTCAGTTTTCTTCTAGAATAATCTTAGACCCTAAGTACCTAGACGTAGAATTCTTTAATGATGAAACGTTTGATTGTTATCAAGTGTTTCAAAATTCTGGTCTTGTTGATTTCATGTCATTAAAATTGCCATATTATCCTGAACTTGTAAAGGTCTTCTACTGCAATTTAAAAATTCAGGATGGTATTATTATGTCTGAAGTGCATGGTACTTCTATGGTCATTGATCAGTCACTATTCTTTTCTTTGACTCATTTACCCAGTCAAGGTGCACCTTTTGAGGGCACCATTGTTGATGACTGGAAATTCGATTATTCGAGTCATGATGCTCGTCGCATGGTCTGCAATGATCAAGCTGAAATGACTGGTAGATTGTTGGCCGGGTCATTAACTTTTGATAATCGCATCATGCATTATATCATTGTTAGAATTTTGCTTCCTCGGTCTTCAAATTTAGCACAAGCCTCTGAGGAGGATTTGATTCTTATGTGGGCTTTTCTAACCGGTCGTCAGATCGACTGGGCCCATTTGGTTCGGTACCGAATGCATAAGGCATTACGGGCCAATGCACCTCTTCCTTATCCACATTTGATTACTCTGTTTTTGCGTCATTTTCAAATTCCGCTTGATGATGAACCCTTTGTTCAAGTCAAGCGTTCCTTTGCAATTGGTGCTGGTGCAGTGACCTCCTTTGGGTATCGTAAAGATCGGAATGGACAATGGCTGAAGAAGGATGCACTCCCTCCTCAAGATGAACGTACTCCTTCACCTCCCCCTCAACGTGAAGATTCCGCACTCATGAATGAAGTCCTCTCCGAATTACAGGGTCTTCGTTCTTATGTTGGTGACCGCTTCGACTCGTTAGATTCACGCTTTCCCGGTATGGACATTCGCCTTACACAGCTTGAAGAGGATGTTGGATACATTCGTCAGAGTTTCGATCTTCCACCACCACCTCCGTCTTCTTAGATTTTAGTTTCTGATTATATATTTTTTATAAGCCGTGTATTTTGGCTTTTAGTTTCTTAGACTTTACATTATTATGCTAAGTACTTTGCTTATTTATCTTGTGGTTTTTAAATTTCAGTCTTGGATATTTTGTGGTTGTTGACATTTTCAGTTATTTGGATTCTGGTTTGATTATTTCTTGTTTGTGAGTTTGAATTATTGTGTTTTATACTCTGATATTTATATCGTTCTACTCCATTGTTATATCAGTGTTGATTCCCGAGTTCTTTGGCTTTTTGATGTTGCCAAAGGGGGAGAAAAGGTTGTAGAAAAAGCTTAACAAACTTAGAAATCAAGTGATCATGAATTCCGAAATATAGGGGGAGTAAACGCTTTATCTATATAGACAATTGTTTGTTGCTTGCTTGAATCTTGATTTCAGGTATTGTATTGTCATCATCAAAAAGGGGGAGATTGTAGATGCAATTGGCTTTGATGTTTTGATGATGATCATGATGATGTGTTGCAATTGATGCAAATGGGCTTTTCAAGATTAAAATTCAAGACAATACTTCAAGATTACAAGTCACAACATCAAGATGATCACTAGAATATTAGGAAGGGAATTCCTAATTGAATTAGCAAAGGTTTGGCCAAGTGATTTATATTAAAAAGTGTTTCTCAAAGGTTTTACTCTCTGATAATCGATTACCAGAGGATGTAATCGATTACCAGTGGCCAAATACGTTTTATAACAGCTACAAAAATTTGAATTCGAAATTTTAGACTGTGTAATCGATTACACAATTTTGGTAATCGATTACCAGCAGTTAGTAAACGTTTTAATTCAAATTTTAAAAGCTGTAATCGATTACACAATTACTGTAATCGATTACCAGACAGGATTTTCAGAAAAATAATTTCAAGAGTCACAACTTTTCAAAGGCTTTACTCATGACCACCAATGGTCTATATATATGTAACTTAAACACGAAATTGCTCAGAGATTTTCAGAACAACAAAGTGTTTATCCTCTCAAAGAGAAATTTCATTTTATCCTCTTAAGAATTCCTTGGCCAATTCAATTGCAATTCATTAAGGAATTATTTGAGTGCTCAATCTGTAAAATCCATCTCTTTCTAGAGAGATTTGTTCTTCTTCTTCTTCTCATTCTCTAAGGGATTAAGAGACTGTAAGTCTCTTGTTGTAAAGGATCTCTAAACACAAAGGAAGGATTGTCCTTGTGTGTTTAGAACTTGTAAAAGGAATTTACAAGATAGTGGAACTCTCAAGCGGGTTGCTTGGGGACTGGACGTAGGCACAAGGGTGTGGCCGAACCAGTATAAAACTGAGTTTGCATTTTCTCTTCCCTTAATCTCCTTTATTTATTATTGCTTTATATTCATATTCAAATTGTTTCATTTGAATTAATATTTAAGAAGATTGTCATTAAGGGAATTCATAACTTGAGTAAAAAGTGAAATAGATTTTTAATTAGGGGAAACAGTTTGGAATATCTTAATTCAACCCCCCCTTCTTAAGATATCTGAGGCCACTTGTCTAACATTGTCGAAGCAGAGGAACAATTTCCTCTGGTATTTGTTCTTCACCTTGATACGTCGGGACTGCTCATGTGATGTGTAATTTTCTGTCTGGTTCCCCATTCCAAACATGTTCTGAAACATGCTTGAGTTGCATCCACAAAACGTCACCATCAATTGGACCAGACCTAATTTGTATATTTGATGATCATGATGACGAAGATGTCATTGATCCTGCAAAATAAAATATAATACAATAAATTGACGATAATATTTATACATTAATTATACATACACAAATTAAGTATATTTACAAAAAATTAATTAAAATAATTTCAAAATATACTCTCCAAATAATTTCAAATACATGCAAACACAACTTAAAATAAATAACAAATTATATTTTTCAAAAATTACATATTTCAATAACAAAATATAATATACAATCACGGAAATTTAAATGTATTCTACAAATAAATTAAATCACATCCAAACACAACTTTACATAAATAACAAATTATATTTTTTTAATTTCAATAACAAAATATATTATACAAATAACCTAATTCATATATATTCTATAAATAAATTAAATTACATACAAATATAAATTTAAATATATAAAATAATATTTATATTTTCAACTAAAAATTAAAATAATATATATACAAAATTAATGACTTCAAATAATTACGAGTAAAATAATTTAACATACAAAATCAATAATTTAAAATACGTAAAACTAGTATAATTTAAACATAACATATTAAGCTAATAATAACTAAAACTAACGTAATATAAAAAATTTAATTCTAACCTAATTTAAAATTAATAATTTACACTACATAAAATTATTCTTAATCTATCATATCAAATATTTAAACTAAATATAATCTGTCATATATAAAATTAATGACTTCAAATAATTACGAGTAAAATAATTTAACATACAAAATCAATAATTTAAAATACGTAAAACTATTCTAATTTAAATATAACATATGAAACTAATAATAATTAAAACTAACGTAATATAAAAAATTTAATTCTAACCTAATTAATAATTTCCAGTATATAAAATTATTCTTAATCTATCATATCAAATATTTAAACTAAATGTAATCTATCATATACAAAATTTAAACTAAAACTAATCTAAAATTAATAAGTTACGGTACTTCAAACTATTTCTAATCTATTATATACAAAATTTCAACTAAACCTAATCTATCATATAAGAATTTAAATTATTCCTAATCTACCATATAAAATTAATAACTTAGAGTATGTAAAACTATTCCTAATTTACCATATAAAAATTTTAAACTAAATCTAATCTACTATATAACGTTAAGAATTGAAACTAAACTACATAAAATTATTAGTTTACAGTACCTAAAACTATTCCTTTATCAGAATATAAACATCTACATAAATAAAACATACAAAATATATTCAATATATAACTTACAAATTTTTTAGAAAATGAAAGAACACAATGTTCCTAAGATCAGCACCAGCTACCTCTCTCCCGACACAAGCAAAGCACCCTCTTTTTTCACCTTCTCGACACAAGCATTTCACTCTCGTCTGCACTTTGGGATATATAAATCCATCAAGCTGAACGCGCTACCACGGATGCCGACATCCTCCAAGACCCAACTCGCCAGCATGGACAGCGCCTTCCTGACCCTACGCCTGAGCACCTGCAGCTGTTGCAGCCTACACTTGAAGCCTACAAAGCTGAAGTCGTTGGTCAAACCAGCGTTTCCATTCAGCCTCCTGGACACGCCAATACCAATGGCGACAACGCTGCCTGTGTCACCAGTTGCAGTGGCGACATGCCACATGTCAAGCCCCCACGAAAGCGCCAATGGAGATGGCGTTTTTGCATGCCCTCCACGTAAAAAACAACACCCTCGTGGAATAAGTTTAAAAACAGTCCTAGATTGAAAAAAAGTTTAAAAAAGGACACCAAACTGAGAAATTTGCCGGTGGAAGGTAGTGATTATGTGATTTCATTGTTGTGTCCTGCAAATGCTATTTAAGATTTTGTAAATGCTATGGTTAGTGCTAAAAAATTGCAAATGAAATGAATATTGAATGTTTGTTCAAAACTTCAGATTCGTAAAAGAATAAAAACATCATAATGAAAATCTATCTAAATACACATTCAAACCTTGAGTATGTTGAAGAGTGTTTTAGGATTCATTATATGTATATATTATAAATTATCAATTGGCACTTTAAAGAAAATTGAGCAGTTTACATATTAGGAATTTTTTATATTTTTGTTTAGTATTGAGAGAATTTGGTGCAATTTTGAAAAAACTTGTGATGTTTTCGTTTAAGCTATTGAAAATTGTTTTATACAGTTTGTACGTCGACAAGCAAATCCAGTTGCTCAATGTCTATTAAGGACATCTAGATTTTATGTTAGTTCTCATTATTTTGATTTTATTCCTAATTGTTTTAAAAAAAATTATAACAAGAAAAAATAATGAATCAATAATTTTATATTGAAAAATAACATAAAACGTTAATTTTTTTGGATTAAATTTAGTTTTGTAAATGTGGTAAACGTGAAGTTGTAAAAATTTCTAAAATCTTAACTACATTTTTGTTCCACAATTTAAAACCTCGACTTCCTAATTAAAGTTACCTAGTTCCGTCCCAACATACCAGAAGGCCAAAATATATCCCTTCTTTTTATAACTTAAACTTTTCCATTTTTTCTTTAATAAAATTCAAACTCAATTTACATAATAAAGGCACTGGCATTTCTTTAGCCACCCTCAAATTTGGTCAAACATACTTCATTCTTTAAAAAAATGTGCAAACCTATCACATACTATCCACTAGGTCAACACTTCAAAAGAATGGACATGGTAAACAAAGAGCAGCTACAAATTCATTGTACACGTACCTTAGTCAAAGTTCTGTGCCTCTTATAATCTTATGTACAAAAATTATTCATATTAAATTAATAAATTCACAACAAATTCCATTTATTCAGAGTAGGGAGAAAAAAATTGGGGGATGGAAGCAAACGTAAAACATGGGGGTCTCCAATCATTGATCCTCAACCTCCTAAAATATACATAATTAATATTTTGACCAATTGCTAAGAGAATGAAAGACATGACAAATCTATATAAAAAACAAATGAATTTAATAAATGAATTTACATTACCATACATGAATTTAATCAATGTAAAGGAACTAATGATTATAATAACATGCACGACCATCCCTTCATCACTGAAGATTTGAATGTGCGAGTTTGGAAGCCGAAGGTACGTACATTTGAATGGGCAACAAATACTACACAAAGCTGCAGTTAGTAATAACTGAGATTTTGGATATAAACATTGCATGAAGCGTGAGAAAACTTGCAGCAATATGTTATATACAAGATTGTCAAAAGATGTACCTCGCACTGAACTCCAACAAACCACACGAGTGAGAAAACTCGTATGTCACATCATATCCAAGTTTCACGAATCAACCAACAAATTACACTCATTTTTCACGTAAATATCAATAAAAGAACACTGCACAGCACACCAATTTTCACGATCCATGCAGGAAAAAACAAAATCTCATCGTAGTAGTGTTACTAAAATTCAGTTGTTGCTCCCACATTTGACTAGGGAATTGAAAAGTTAATCCCCCACTTGTGTACTCGAAACGCATCTCCACGGCCTTGCATGCATTCCCTTGTCTAGGAGCATCAGCAAGCCAACACTCTCAGGCGGTAGCCCAAACATGTACCTACAGTCACAAGCATTTTAGATGGATAATTTCTTGCCAAGGATCATCGAGGTTATGACGATGTCAGTAACAAACATTTCTCTTCCCTTGCAGGTTTAAAACAATGCACATAACCTATGTAACCATCCTATAAGAAAATAGTAGCATGTTAATGGAGAACATTATAGAAATTTGCTAATATCTTTTTATAGGGTGGTTTCACAGGTCATTTGTGTTGTTTCAAACCTGGATGCATAATTAACAAACATCATCAGAATGAAATTGCTATTTGAATAAAGTGCCTATGCTTTGAGGGAACTGTATCAGTATGTGATCATCAGTACTGAGAAACATCCCTCCCTTCACAGAACTTGTATCTTTCAATACAGTACTGTTCAAAGACTAGATGTTTCCGTATATGGTATCAATTGACTCGGCATTTTTAGGCTTCTTGTTTCCACAAAAGTAGAAGCTCCATCAATTAGCTTCTATAGAAGCTCTGTTTTTGAGTTTTCTTCATTCAGAAAACCCTACTTTTAAATTTAAAAGCTTTTCTAAAATTGTTTGGTCCAACTTTCCCTTTGAAGGAAAAGAAAAACTCAAGGAAAAAAAGGACCAAACACCAAATCCAATGCATGTTAAATACACTCAATAATTCGATTATCCAGGTCCACTGTAATAAAGTTTCAAAGGCAAATGGTGAACCTTCCAAGATAAAGATATGACTAAATTCTTAATATTTTATTATAAGAGTGTTATGAATTATGCCTAATTTTGCCCCCTCTTCAGTAAATCACCCAGCATATAACAAGACAAAGTTATAAATAATTTTGCAACAGGTGAAGATATAATTTTAAGCAATCAGAAAAAGTGTAGCTGTCACTTACTTGCTTTGATGAGCTCTCTTTCTCCAGAAAACAATTGATGAGATCCACTGAACACAAGAAGATCAAATGGCATAAGTTCCATTTTCAAAGCTTTCATCAAATATATACATGTGTTTCGATAATGCAATTATTAAAAAAACAGCATGCATAGCCAGACGGCACCCACTGCATCTCATACAATAGCTGGAGTTCTTGTTTTTAGAGGAGGGGTGTTACAAAGGCAATGTCTACTACAAAGAGGGAAAACAAAACCGCCAAGAGGACAAAGGAAAAACAGCCTATGAACTATTTCTGCTGTTAAATGAAAGGCATTTCATTTCATGCATTAATTAACATCATTAGTTAGCTTGTAAGGCATTTTCATAAACTTGGAAAAGCCAACTTAGCTCAGCTGAAAACCAGCTGCAATAAATTCTTAAACGAAGGCAAAGCAATGATAAGCAGAATGACGTAACAATGATTGATTATTTAAATGCAAACCTGAGACAAAAAGATGGATAGATTAAATAGGATGGATTCTTCCCCCATCAGATATATGGAAGAAATACATAAAACGTATTGCTATTAACTACTTTCATCTTTAAATTACCTTAAAAATTGAAACAAACGAAGAGTTAGAGTTGCCAGAAAAATACAGTTTCCTTGCCATTTTTCTTTTTGGTGACATCTCTTTGCACAGATGTTGAGCTATTTCCTTCAGTAACACCACCTGTGCTTTATCCGTGCGCATTGAAATGATTGCCTGCCTCATTGATTCCCTATCAGCCTCAAGGGCCTGAAGCCTCATATAAAGCTTCTTTATGTAGGGATCCTCAAAATCAGTAGCATGATTCCCTGACTCCCTAGGAGTGGTTGCATAATCTTCAAAACCACCAGCTTTGGAATCTGTGAAACCATTATATGGTGCCCCACAATGAACAGAGTCAATTGTATAAATTCTGTCGCTCATATCGTCACCATCTGATGCATTGTGTACCTTCTTGAAATTGGAAGGATCCTCTGACTCTGAGAAATAATCTCTCCTATAGTTACTATTGAGCTTGGGAGAGTCCATCATAGACTCGGGACCTATTTCTTTTCCTATCCCACTCAAAGATGCTGAGTCACTGGAAAATCTCCTAGAATGCTTAATCCGTCTTGGAGACTGACCAACAATCACTTTCTCTAGAATATTTTTTCCTGTAAAATCCCCATCCATCCGGCTGTAAGTAGGAGTTTTCTCCATTTGAGAAATCCTATTTTCCAAGTTCCTCAAACGGTCACTTGGAGTTTCACCAAAGGCATATTTCTCTATATCAGTGTCATCATTACCGGCATCCATACCATCATGCATCACATTACACTTCAAAGGAGGATATTCATAGGTTGGAAGTTCATATTGATCACCCTCAGCCTCGTCCTCAGTAAGGCCAAAGCTCATCAACCTGTGTTTGTAAGCCTGAACTTCACAGGTAAGTGACTGAATTATCTGTTCTCTCTTATAGAGCAAATCTTCCAAAGATAGAAGCTCCTCCTGATCATGCGTCATCTTCTCCTCCGCAAAACGCTTGAATTGGCGAGCCTCCATTTGAACCTCCGCCTTCTCCCTCTGCAGCCTCAATATCATCGACATGGCCTCGTTGGCCGCTGTGGATGAAGAATTTCTCTCCTCCTCCAACTCAGCATTCAAATCCTGAATGGTTCTCTGCTGCATGCTGACCATCTCGCGTAAGGCCACACATTCATTCTCAACTTCAATCCGCGCAATCGCAGGAATGGGTAATTGGCCGTCCATTTTGAACTCATCAAGCTTCCGTTTAACGGATCGCATCCATGTCCCCGAAGAATGAGCTACCAAGGAGCAACCGCATCCACAGTTGCAACATTTCAACAAATCCCCGGAAGATGGGGCTACTTCCGAAGCCATAGATCAAAATGCATTCAAAACCCTCAAACAACTTGAAATCACCAACAACGTTTCACCAAATAAAAGAAATCAACTAACATAAAAATTTCATCAATTGGAAATTTGGGATTTATTATAACATTCCCTCTGCCTTCCCTTCCCTCTTTCCAAGCACCTTCTCCGCAGGATCAACAAATCAGGCAAAACACCTATTAAAAAAAAAAGTAAACAACGATGCCAAATTAAACCTAACAACAAAATCAACAAAAGAAAAATAAAAACTGCACCTACAAGGTAAAAAAAAAAACAGAAAAATTCAACCCCCGAAATTAAAATCGATTTTTTTTATTTTCCCTTTTTGCAAACAACCTCAAAACCTTACCCCATAACCTAATTCCCCCAAAAAAAACCAAGAAATTCAAGAAGAAAAATTTCCCAACAAGAATAAAAAGAGGGAAACGAAAAAAAAAACCCCACCTCGAAGTTGTTGCCTTTGACAAATCAATAGCAGCCGGCGGCGAAGGTCGCAAGGAGGAGAAAAAAAAAACACAAATTTTCCCGGAAAATTTAGCTTCTCCGGATAAAATTAGGAACCAAAAAAAATTCGAAAAAAATTGAAGAAAAAAAAAAGGTGCACCAGCTGGTACCAATCTGAGAACAGTTGAATCCTGACTTTCTTGGAATGAAAGAATGGAGGAGCGGGAATGGTGTGTGTTTGGTGGGAAGGAAAAAGTTGAAAGAGAAAGAAAACAAAAAACGAAGAGGGAATTTTGTTATTCAGAACTCTAGATATTTTTTTAATTGTGTTAATTATTTTTTTGTGTTTTTGGGAGTTGTTTTTATCTGGGTTATCTGATTTTTGGTTTTTGTGGGGGGAAGCTGTAGCTGATTGATCTCGCTCCCCGAAGAGAGAGAAAGAGAAAGAGACAGACAGAAAAGAACAGAGAGGGAGAGATCAAATTGAACGGTGTGAATTGTAAACGCCAGGATTGAGGGAGTGGGCTGTTATGGGAGCTTTGTCAGAATTTACAACATTTTTTTTTCTTTATTTTCAATGCACACTATTCTTTCGTATTATAATATTATTAAAAGAAGAAACATTATGTAATGATATTATAATCATAATGTATTATATATGATTTTTTAATTTTTAAAATAATTATGTTAAAATAATTCAAATTATCATTTATTATTAAATGACGGTATAAGACTATTTTATAGTATGAGTATATATCCATCAAACTCTTAAACGATAATATAAGATTGATTTATAATATAAGTGTATATCCATCAAACTCTTGTACAATTATCTTGTCTTTTTTTTCTTTCAAAAAAATAATTTATCCCTCTCTAATCTCTATCAATTTGATAGAATATAAATTATATATCTTAAATATTTGAAAAGTTTTGCATCCTTTTTTTTTTGGTTAAAGTGGAAGGTAAAAAAAGATTTAAAAAAAATAAAAGAAAACAGAGAGAAATTGGAAAATAACAGATGATATAATAAAAAAATAATAAAATGGAGTCAGAGTAAAATGAAAGAGAATTTGAATATATATTTTTTATGAGGAAAGAAAGAATCATACAAACTAGTAATTACAATCTAATGTAAGTGACACGTAAAGAATCATCCAACAACAAAGAGGAAATCTGCTCAGGGCAATCATTCCAAATGGTGAGAGCATCAGTAGACGAAGACCCCATTTTTGCTAGAGAGTCCACACATATGTTGCCTTGACAGAGGGTATGGAAAAAAGTAATCTCCCAATCCTGAGCTTTGTCTTTGATTTTATTAATCACACAAAATTGAAGGAAAATTTGAATTTCTATTCAAATTTCACTTGAATTTGAAATTGAATTTGTGGAGCCAAAATTTTACTAATTATGATTAGTGGATTTTAGCTATGATTCAGCCCACTAATCCAAGATCAAGTCCAAGATTCTTCACTAAGTGTGCTTAGGTGTCATGAGGCATGTCAAGCATGAAGGACATGCACAAAGTGTGACTATATGATGTGACAATGGGGTGTAGCAAGCAAATACCCACCTCCCCTTCTAAAATTTAATTGGATAGGACTTTTCCAATTCAATTAAATTTATTTTTCAGCACACACATCAAATATTCACTTAATTCATGTGAAATTACAAAACTACCCCTAATACAAAAACTAGTCTAGGTGCCCTAAAATACAAGGGCTGAAAAATCTTACATTTCTAGGGTACCCTACTTACATTATGGACCCTAAATACAAAGCCCAAAAATAATGAAACCTTAATCTAATATGTACAAAGATAAGAGGACTCATACTTAGCCCGTGAGCCCAAAATCTACCCTAAGGCTCATGAGAACCCTAGGGCCTTCTCTTGCATCTCTGACTCAATCTTCTTGGAGTCTTCTATCCAATGCCTTTGGGGGGTAGGATTGCATCATTCCCTCCCCCTTGAAAAGGATTTGACTTCAAATCCAGAGGTTCTTGAAACTCAGGGATTCTTTCCTCAACACCTGTAAAAAGAATAAAAATATATGTATTAGTGATGTTAGGTATGTTAGAGTACGGTAAGGACTGAAAACCCCTTTGCTGGTCATCTTCCCATGAGAGAACATAGTTCCTCACCAACTCAATGAGTGGTGCTACAAGTATAGAAAAATATGGGACAAACCTTTTGTAAAAGTTTATTAAGTCATTAAAGCCCCAAATTTCCCTTATACTTGGTGGAGTAGGCCACTTAGGAATGACCTTTATTCTCTTAGGGTCCATGGGAAGCCATTGATCACTACTTAAAAAGTTAAGGAAATTAATGGAATAAAACATACTTTTTTCTTTATTTTCATGTTGATTATTCCTACAAAAAATTACGACAAACCTAAGGCGTCCCATATGAGCACCTAGGTTTGTATTGAAACAAAAAATAAGAACAAACCTACCTAATGAGTCCCTATGTACACAAATCATGAAGATGTTGGGTGCATGAGTGATTTTACAAAATAGGGTTGCATCACTCAACACATTCATCATACCACCTATCATAGGGATTTGGTACCTCATAATACCTATTTTGGACACCAACAAAGCACAAGGATTTAAGCTCTTATGAACCAAACTCTCATCCAAAAACTACTTTACTTGAGGAATAACCTCAAGCTCAAGAGGTATGGCGGTGCTAAGGGATGTTTCCCTTGATAAGAGAAGGTAGAAAGATTGTTTAAGAAGGAGTGCTATTTTGATATCACATTTTGTTGCAAAATGATTTTCCTTCTTAACAATCTTTTTGGAGGAATCATTTTCCTCTTTTTCCTTCCCCTTGGCCTTTGAAGATAAGGCCTTACTATCCTTCTTTTGGTTTTCTAGTTTTTCTTCTTCATCCCTCTTATCTTTCATAGTTAGTTGATCTTTGGCCACCTGTGAAGGTGTTTAAGGATGCAACACAAATTTAGTGCCAAGATGGGTGAGGGTAATCTCATTAGTTAGGCCATTGTAAATGATCTTCCTATCAAATTGACATGACCTTCCTAAAAGAATATGCCCTGCCTTTATGGGAACTAGATCACAATTAACTTCATCTTTATATGTCCCGATGGAGAAAGGTACCTTCACTTATTGGTTAACTATCATTTCCCCTTGTTCATTGAGCCATTGAAGTTTATAAGGTTTTGGGTTTGGAATGATAGAGAGGTTCAACTTGGAAACTAATCTTGTGCTACAACAATTGCAACAAGATCCACTATCCACAATGAGAGAACAAGTTTTATCTAAAATTTTGCATCTTGTATGAAAGATGTGCTCTCTTTGGGATTGAGATAGATCACAAGATTGACCTCCAAGGAGTCTTCTAACCATTAGGAGGTTACCTTCTTCATGGGGGTAGACTTTTTCACTAGACTCTTCACCCCTTACTTCATCTTCACTTCCACTAGAGGAAGTGGAAGAAGTAGTCTTCTCTTGACTATTATAAATTTTTTGATACCTCGTAATCATGGTTTTCTTTGTGGGGCATTGAAAGACAATGTGACCTCTCCCAAGACATTTGAAGCATTTAATGTTGCTAGTCCTTTCTTGGGAACTAGTCTTAGGGGTGGATTTCTCTATGGTCTTATCCTTATCTTCCTTGGGTTTTGAAGGTGCAGCCCCCAAAATTCCTTGGGCTTGGTCCTTCCTTGGATAAGAGTGAAAGCCATAAGATTTTGAAGAAGACTTTCTTTTTAAGTTGTTGCTCCACTCTTATACAAAGTTGGACTAGCTCATCTAGGTCCCTATATGGAAGGAGTTCAACTGTATCCCTCACTTCCATATTAAGCCCACTAAGGAACCTAGCTATGCTTGTTCTTTCCTCCTCCCTAAGTCCAGCTCTTAAAAGGAGTAGTTCCATTTGTTGTCTATGTTCTTTAACACTCATACTCCCTTGTCTAAGCCTTTGGAGTTTGTCCATAAGCTCCCTTTCATAGTAGGAGGGAATGTGCCTCTTCCCAAGGATACTTTTAAGATCATTCCAATACTCTACTGGAGGATCACCATGAATCATTTGTTCCCTAACAAGGAAAGTCCACCAATAGAAGTCATATCTTTGAAAGTTAAGGGTAGCCAATGAAACTTTTCTCTCTTCGCTAATATGATGACAAGCAAAGAGTTGTTCAACCTTCATTTTCCAATCTAAGTAGGCCTCAACATTATCTTTTCCATGAAAATATGGGAGACTAATGTTAACCTCTTGAGGCCTCCTATCCTTTTCTCTTCTTTGGGAGTGAGGTCTAGGATGTGACCTATGTCTTCTTCTATAATAGTCACTAAGTTCTCCACTTAGGCTCTTGCAAAAGTCATGACTACTATAGGAGACATGTTTTTCTTTTTCCATTTCTTTCATTATTTTTCTTCTTTCTTCCTTTCTTATTTTCTCTCTTTCATCTTGACTTATTTCTTCCACTCTTTTTTTTTCTTTTTCTTTTCTCTCTTGTTTTTCTTTCTACAACTTAAGGGATCTCAACTTATCTAATATCTTATACAAGGGGTTCTTAGGAGTAGAACCCTCACCATTAACACTAGATGAAGAATGAAGACTCGTGTTGGTTCCTAAGTTGTGGTTTTTTCTTGTTGGGGGTTTGAAAACAAAAAGTAAAAGAAATTATGGTTGAAACTAGCCAAAATAAACACTAAAAGAGATGTGAAAGGTAAGGTAAAAACTAATTGATAAAAGGCAAACTATCTAGACAGTTTGATAATGGAAGGTAAAGGAAATAAGTTATGAAAGTAAGTAAGAAATTAAAGTGCAAGAAATACAAACTAGGCGGATCCTTAGACTATTTGGATGACCTCATTTAAGGTTCCTAACAAAACACTCACTATCCTAAGGAAAAATTGTCTAAAATTATTACACACAAATGGAATCCAAGAGTATTTAAAAATCTCATTTTTTTAACTAAAATCTCATTTTTTAATAATAGTTAAATTTAATTACAAAAAAAATTAATTAATTTAAAAGTAACAGTACCAAGAGTATTTATAATATTTTATTTAAATTTTGTGTTCTATCGATTTTCGTGTGAGATGAAACCCTTTCCCTTAAAATAAATTCAATGTATACTGTTTAATTAGTTCAAAGTAAGTTTGAACCCATTTTACCATTTACTTTTACTGTTTATTATTATTATTATTATTATTATAGAGTTTTGGGAATTATATCTTTGTGATTCAATAATTTATTTTTTCCCAGTTATTTTGTGTTCTTTGACCTTGAAGTTTAGAAAGTTGCAAGCGTTGGGATTTCAGTTTACCGTTTCCACAACTACAATTACAGTTTATAAAGCTTTGTGAATTGCCTCCACAAAAAAAAAAAATCATGTATACAATACAACTCCTAGTCTACGTAATCCACTATGAAAGAAGATAAATAAATAAATAAAATATTCGATTCCTTCTTTTCTATGCAAATAATTTTTTTTTTTGTGTTGATACAGCTATAAAATTCAGAAGGACAGCAAGGAAGGGAAAAAATGCAGGCTTAGCTATATACTAACAAAAAAATTTAAAGGTGATTATTACACATTACAGATTCTTAACTATATTAACCATTGAGTTCAAAATAAAAACAATATTAACCATTTGTTTATTTTCTGCAAATTTGACGAGTCCGTGTCTAGCATTAAGAGATCAGATGTTGATTTTAAGTAGTTTAGCTTTTTTGGATACTAGAAATGTTAGTTTAACCAAAACATTTTCCAGTTTAAGTTGTGTTTTTTTCTTTCTTCGGATGCGTGCGTGCTAAAATGGTTGTCAAGTTATACTATTTGCGTGGCAGAGTAAAAGTAAACGACTATTTTAGACAAAGTACCAGTAAGTACTATTGTACAAGTATTTTTTTTTCAATTTAAGGGAATTTTTTTAAAAATAATAACATGTTTAAAATTATAAAATAAATGTGAATAATTAATTCAAATAAATAATTAAAAGGATAATCATTTTAGGTTTAAAAAGAGTATTTAAAAAAAAAAGAATTAATTTAAGCAAAGAATCTAATGAGATTAAGATAAGAAAAATAAGTATTCATGTAGAAAGATAATTTTAAAAGTAATTAAAATGAAGATCTAAGAAGAAGAAGAAAAGAGTGATGTTACTAGTATTATTTTGAATTTTCTTTTTATAGTTGATTAGTTTTATTAAAAATATAAAAGACTCGAATCCATTATTTCTACTCCTCCCTTCTTCTTTTATCCTTTTCCTGCCTATCTTATTACTCATAGTATTATTTTGAATCTAACCTAAATCACCTAATTATTTTTTAAGATAAATAAAAAGTTTTAGCTAGATATTTGCTCATAAACTTTTAGCAAGGAATTCAATATTCTCTCGTAAGCATAAAACATAAAAAAAAAAAAAACAATTTCAATTCCTTTATTGTCCCTCGTTGATTGGATTTGATAATAAGAATCTATTAATGCATCATTCTAATAATGAGGCTCTCTTTAACCCCTTAGACAACGTAGCAAAAAATAAAAAAGAACCCTTCATAATCATGAACCCATCACAAGTATTCACAACGATAAAATTCACTTGGCTTTTGGAATAAATGGTCATATTTTAAAAAACCAAAGACAGCTAGCATAGTTCTCTTTTCTATTATTTTTTGGTGCAGTTTTATTTTCTTTTTCATTGTAGGATAAACAAGGGGCTCTCATCTAAGATTCCAAAAAGTTATTTTCAATGATTCATCAATTACATAATTTATTGTTCTGCTGCCCTCTTCCCCCACATTGACCTTTTTCTTAAAAAAATTTGACGTGGTCATGATGGTATTACGACCTTCTGCATTATCTTTATAGACATTTTCCGATACGAGTTCTCTTTTATTAAAAAAAAAATCAGTATCAAATCATGTTAAACTCGTCAATTTTTATTCTATTTTCTGTCTATTGTACACCTTACATTTTCAATTTATTTGCTCAAATGAATGTTTAACACGTTAAATTTTTTCTGTTTAAAATTAATATGTTTTTTTGGTACAGTAATCATTAATATGTTTAAGACATACTTGATTTGTTTTAACAAGACATGTACTCGATATTTTATTTAATCATTTTATTTTAAAACTTACGTACACAACCAAAACATATAGTTATTTCTTTTTCTAAAAATTATCCAAAAGTCGATTTTTTTTCTGACAATGATTAATGATGTACATCGCTCTAAAATTGAGATTTCAAAACTAATTTACGAGGGGAAAAAAGGTGATTAAACTACTTTATAATGTCATAGAACATCTTACGTACACTTAACAGTCGTGACGGTGAAGAATTAGTCTGTTATTAATTCCAAATGGAGCTATACAAACTAACTGCAGTGTAAGTACAGTTAATAGTTCCCCTAAAACAAGTAAAGTTAATAGTTTCATATATATTCTAAAATTGTCATATATCTATTTTTATTTGTTTTAATCTTTTCTAAATATTATCAACAAGTATTATAGACTTTCAAATTAAAATCTAGTATTTTAGATTATAAATTACACAGGTCAAATCTATATGTAAATTTTATTATTATAATTATTTATCATAAAAACTAAAAAATTGTTCACATCATATAATTACAATAAAATATATCAAATGACCTCAATAAAATTTAACAAATTTTTTTATAAAAAAAACATAAATATATCTACATGAATGAAGTGATAGTTTGTTATTCCTGCGAATTTAGACTGGAGATATAAATATTTTAAAAATCAATAAGCAAATTAAAAGAGATCTTACTACGGTATCTCAAAACCGAGACACTTGTAAACAAGTCATCTTTACCTATAATAACATATCATCCACATATTACCCAAAAAATCATATTTTGCTAATTAAGATTTTTATCTCCCCTAATTCTATTTTTTCTCCTTCCTGATAACATCTGCGTTTAATCTTCTTCCCTTTCAACAACATATCTTTCAATTTACAGTAAATCATTAGTGAGTGACTCATACAATGCACCGAAATGTATACATTGACAACATTTATAAAAATGTTTAAGAACAATTTCTAATTAATATATAAGTAATTATAGTTATTTTCATTACATTAAATATTTAAATCAATGATTCTAAAATAACTAAATATACTAATAATTTACTATAATTAATAACTAATATAATTACTAAATGTATAAAATTCGGTCAATTTTAAAAATTATTTGGATATTACAAATACAAATAAAAAATAATTTTTTTCTTTTTTTAATCATTGTTTTAAAATATGAGATCAACAATGGGGACTGTAAAAAATTATTTTGTGCAGCATAAATTTTAACATTTGTAGATTACATGATCATCACTTATACAAAAAAAGAGTGATTAAACTGCTACAAGTTAAAATAAAGTGAGTAATATGTAATATGTTACTACAAGTAACGAAGACTGATTCACTGGTGCCTCAACTTATTTTAGTTTACCGGTTAAAATTAAAAATATAAAGATAACTAAGAGATAAAAATGGAAATTTGATGAGCGAATTGGTTTAAATCAATACATGAAATAATCAAGACACGAACAATCAAAGAAGAGATGAAGAAATCTAGGAAGAGATCGACAAATTAGTTTAAATCATGAAAAAAACGTGAAAGAATCGAAAAAGAAGGAAAGAGATGAAAGGAATTAGGGAAGATAAGAATAAATTTAAATCAACGAATAAAGGAGGAGGAAAATAAATTTTAGGACAAAATATAGTTAGAACCAATAACATTTGGATGAGGAGAACTAACAATGCATATTCTATTACAGGTTAAAATTTATTAAAAATTATATATACAAGAAAAAAAATTAAATAAAAATGAGACCTAAACAAATTAAATTTTTTAATAAATTTGAACCTATAATAAAGTGTATCAAAAGTAGTATTCTTATCTAAGAGGAGAGTTTGCTTTCTTACTCAAATATATATATATATATATATATATATATATATATATATATATATATATATATATATATATATATGAGTAAGAAATAATTTGATAAGAGATATTTATTTCTGGAGAATATTTGATAAGAGATAATTTGTTGTTGTCTAGAAATCATATGGGAAATTTAGGAGACATTTGGTAGGAATTTTGTTTTTTTATGATTGAGAAACATAATTCCTCATAATCATGATTTGTGAAAATGTATAAAATTGTATAATACGTTTGGTTAGTCTTAATATATTTCCTCAGAATTAAATATTCATGTAAAATATGTAACTAGAGGGTGTTTGATAGGAGAGAACTTTTTGATTTCTTAAGAATCATAGTTTGGGAAACTTAGTTTCCTATGTTTGGTATGCATTTTTTTAAAAATAATATTATTGGAAAAAGATGTTTCCCAAGAATATTTTTTAGTTAGTTTTCACAAAAACTTTCCTATGGGGGAGATGGGAATGTTACTTTTCCTAATTTAATTTTTCTTTTACTACAACAAAGATATCATGTTGTTATTTATTAAATTATATAATATAGTAAATAATTAAAATAATTGGTAAAAATATGCATAACTCTTTTATTCCTAGAAAACTTATCTAAAGATTCTCAATGGTCAATCATACAAATTTTATTCATTTATAAGAATCATAATTTCGAGGATTTATGATTTCTAGGAATCATGATTCCCGACGTAGGGGTGAGAATAGGCCAGACCGGCCTACAGGGGCCTATGACCTGACCTATATAAAGTTTGACCTGAACTGAACTATTTAATTAAAATGATAGGCTCGGACTATTTTAAAAGTCTATTAAATTAAATAGATCAAGCTTAGACTTATTAAAAAACCTTATAAACCTGATAGCCGGCTTATTAAAGAATATTATATGGAATTTCCCGAGCGCGAAAAAACTTTTTTCCTATCAAATATCTCCTAAGACTTTCCCTCCACTCCACAAAGTTAGATTCTCACCCCTCCTTGAGAATGTTTTTGGAGGAAAGTGGGCTAAAATTGATTCGTGGGAATCATAGTTTCTAGCAATCTTTTATTATTAATTGCATATTAAACATGAGGATCATAGTTTCTCACTCTAAGATTCTTGGGAAAGTAAAAGTTTTTCGTCTATCAAACGCCTCCTTAGTTTCTCGTGTTTGATATGCATTTTTAAAAAAAATATTCTTGGGAAATGATGTTTCTTGAAAATTTTTAAATTAATTTTTTACGAAATTTTTTTCATGAGAGAGGTGAAAATCTTATTTTTCTAAGTTTAATTTTTCTTTATTACATACAGTAAAAATATCATGTTATTCTTTATTAAATCATATAATATAGTAAATAATTAAAATAATCAATAAAAATATGTGTAACTCTTTGTTTTTTAAGATATTTATCTAAAAAAATTTAATGATCAACTAAATAAATTTTATTCATTCACAGAAACATGATTTGTTGGCATGAAAATTTTTTCCCCAATCAAACATTCCATTAGAGAAGAGAATTTGAACGAAATCGGATAAAAAAGAGTAGGCAAAGTGAAATTCTTACACATCAGGTACCTAATTTAATTTTAACTTATATACGTAGAGGATTTAAAAGCTAAAACCCTGGTTCTTAAACGAACTTTCCTTTTCTTTTGAAAAAAAATGTATTTAAGAAGTGAAATAAAATGGTGGCCCAAAAATGCAGCAAAATTGGACCGCAGGCTTGGAGGAAGGTTGGGTAGCAGCAGTAGCACGCGGGAACAGAGATGTAGTCATTTCTTATTCGTTAAGAAATAAATATCAACTATTGACCCAATTATTATTGGTTACACATTTGTTACGTGATCTCTTGCATTTGAAGAGTCATAGCTTCCGGTCTTCAACATTTACTGGCAAGTTCATCAAGATATTTTTTTAAACCTAGATGTAGGTACGAAATTGTCCCATCGGAAGTAATAACAAATAATAAATCTTTGTCGAAATAGAATTTAAATTCTGTACTATTTGAGTAAGAAACATAAATAGTCTAAAGTTTATCAATATATTTACTTACATGCCTTGATATTGACGAAACTTTTTCAAATTGAAAAAGGATCATGTGTATTCCTTCTTATTAGACGTGACAATAAAATTCATACTTATAGGTATTTGTTCAAGTTCGTCTTGATTTTGATAAAAAAATATTCGAGTTGATTGGGTATGAATTCCAGTTTGGGAATTAGGTGACTTTTTGAATTAGAGTCGGGGACGAGGATGTCACTACCTGTCCCATACTCATTCTCGTACCCGTCCCGATGATAAAATTATTAAAATTTTATTAATTACTTCTTATTTTTTTAATAATTTTTACATAATTTAAGATTCTTTTCTTGATAATTTTTGTAGACAAATGCTTTGCAAATACAAATAGGTAAAAATAAATGTATAACAATCAATTTTTTTTTTAAATCAGACTTGTCAATATATTTTTTTTGCAAATCTAAACCAAGGACAGGGATACTCGATCGGGGATATGATAACAAATTTTAACCATATCGTGTATCGGAGATGGGTACGGGTATATGTTGGGGAGTCAGGGACTCAAGAGGCAATACCCGTCCTCGCCCCATCCCGTTGCTATGTCTACCTCTTACCAATCTCAGCTAGCTTCCAATATATTATTCTCCCACCATTATGAATACTAATACTAATTTAGAATTTATTTGAATAAACTTCTCTATAATTATTTATACAAAAAATAAGAAAAAAAAAACAATCTTATAAGCTAAAATTATGCATAATTAGTATTTTAATTTATGCATGTATATAATAAATGCTTAATTTATATAACTAAAATTTACATTAAATAAATACTTCTAAATATATAAATTATATAATAATTAAAATCTATAGTAAATATATATTTTCAAAAATATAAATTATATTTTGAATTTATCTTAAAAATCTATATTGTGATATATTTTTATTTTTAATTATTGATAATTTCTTTTAAATAATATTGAAATTCAAGTTAGAAATAAATATATTGAACGAGATAGAAAGTTAAGTTACATTGTCCGATTGATATTAAAATGACAAGAGGATATATGAAATAAATATTAATAGCATATTTGAGTTTTGAGATGCTAAAAATATATATTTGAAATTAGTTTTTAATATTACAACTTGTTGTTAAAATCATAAAACAACATACTAAAGAAAAAGAAAATATTATTTGTACAATAATTTATACAATAATAATTTTTTTTGTTTATTTCTCTCTTTCACATTATTTGTTATATTTATAATAATAGAGACAAATAAATAAATAAATAAATTATATTGTAGAAATTATTGAACATGCATGTATCATTTCTCATTTTTAAAATTTCACTTATTTTTGGTGGAATTTTAAATTTCTAATGTTAAAAGAACAATAAGGAAGCTTTTCTGAATGTTTCCTTATTGTTCTTTTAATAATTTTTTTTAGCTTTTTGTATAATGGAGGTATTATGATTGTAGATTGCCTATGTATCAACATGAGCAAAGCACAAATGGCTCAAGGGTTCATTTGTAAATACTTTTATGTTAGAAATTAGCAAACATTTTATTTGGTATCTTTGTTGCATTTCTTTTCTTGATCTTAAGGACAAGAGACACTACTACAAAAAAGGTTTTATACATCGGTTAAAATTTGTATTCTATGTCTGTTATTAACTGTCATTGTAGGAGACGTCGTAGAAAGTTTGCACTTTCTACGACGGTTCAATAGACAATCGTCTTATAAAAATATATCATTTTAAGAATTGTACCTTTCTAAGATGATTCTTAGTTAAAAATCGTCTTACAATGATATACTTTCTAAGATGGTTTGTTAGAGAATCGTCTTAGAATGTAGATATTTTAAGACTTTTTTTAGAGAATCGTCTTAGAATGTGTTTTTTTTTAAAGTTAAAAAACTACAAAATAAAATAATTAATTAAAATTATAATGAAAGTAGAAATTGCACGTGTTTTTTCTTGAGGAAATTAAAAAAAAGAAAATGAGAAAAGAAGGATGAGATAGATGATATATAAAATGCAGATTTTAAAAATAAAAGCAATTAATTGAATTAAAGATATGCGTGCAATTAATTATGTTAATTAAGTGTGCAAGGGAAGAGATGAATTAACTACTTCTAACTTTAAGCAATTTTTTTAGCTATCTATGCCAAGTCTCTCTCTCTCTCTAAGTTGTTGATCACCCTTCCTCTAAAATAAAGTTGTTACTAATGATTTACTATTCAAATTTCACGGGTGAACAACGAATATGTACCTCTTTCACTTCTTCTTCGGTGATCCTACCATCTTCATTCTTGTCCACCCTATGAATGTGATTATGATTTAAATTAGACACAAAAAAAACACAAGATAACTATTGAGATATCTTATTTTATTTTAAATTTAGATTAATACAATCTTTTTTTTTTCACCTCCTAACTTTTCTCCTAAATCTGTGAAATCCTTAATTACAAACGCAAATTACAAAAATTTAGTAAGAGTGGTGTTTATCCTCTGCCATGGAAAAGTACAAGTGTTTATTAGAGAAAAGAAAAAATGACGTGAGATTTTTTTTTAACTAATTGGATTGTACTTTAAAATAATATTTAATCAAGTAAGAAAAAATTACACCGCACAATAAGCCAAAGTTGCAACTGCCAAAAGAAGACTGCATGTCACAACAAATGCAGGATCATCACGTGCCCATTAATTCTTGGTTTCTAATATCAAATAAGAACAAGAAGAAAATGAATTAAACAATTTTTTGAAATCACCAAATTAAATTTCCTAATTTGATAAATCAAATGCATTAATTATATAACTAAACCTAAAGTTTTTTACCATGAAAAATTAGCATCATTATTTATCACTAAATTAAGTTGATTTACAAATTGCAAGCCTAATAATAAGCCAAAGTTCTTTATGGATCATTCTTAAAACCAACTCATTAGAAAAAGATTTAATTGCCAAAAGAAAAGAAGAACTAAGGGGTTTATTTAGAAACTAAAAAATAGCAATAGGCGGGACAATTTGTAGTCATATTATGCCATTCTGTTCCCCAATAGAATTCTAACAATATAATCAAATTCCTTGCCTACAATTATGCAAAAAAGCATGAGAATAAGAGAATTCCCCCAAAAAATAGTATTACGTTAATTCCCCTAAAAAGTAATTAATATAATTGAGATTCAAATATGTTAGGCAAACTTTTTCCACTTAAGTAGAGTTTTTGGGTAAGATATCCTAATTAAAGGATTAAAAGAGTGTAACATCTTTTGATTGATTACAAATTAGTAAGTAAAAGAAAACTTATAAAAGAAAATGACCACGTCATCAGTATAATAGGCTACAATAAATTAGTAACAATAGTATCAATAGACTTAAAACTTGTAAAAGGATTGACCTGATAAGTGATAAAACCTCCGTATCCACCAAAAACAAAACTGGCTAATGCAGATGCCAAAACTCTCCCAACAACAGCCAATGGCCACAAAACAATGGCAAGGGCAGCAAAAGGCACACATATTGTCTCCAAGAAAGGGCCTTCACAACCTATGAGATCATGAAACAAACGCTTCCACCCTTTAAAAAGCATGTAAGGGCCTTTAAATATGGCAACAAATGATATAACAGGCATGCCAATAATGATCCCAAGAATCACAACCACAATAGCACCAAGAAGATATCGTAGCCTGCATTGAAACAGGTAAAAGAAACATCATTGAAATTTCAATTAAAATATGGAATCCCATTATTCATGTGTTAATCTAACTAGAAGACATTTTTATAGCCACAATTTTTTGTTTTTGCTTTGAAGTTCCCAAAACCTGCCAATGCAACTCAGCTCACTAGTTGGATAATCATTTGTTAAATCTAGCATACACCAAACACACAACTAAAAAAAACAAAAAATGCACAAGAAAAAAATTAAAGAAAAACAATTTAATTTCACCTTCTTAGCCAAATTAGTAAGAAAGGAAATTTAGGCAATAAAATTAACAATGAATCATGCTGGTAACTAAAGTTTCCATACATCAGATTTTACTTGTTAATTGGAACTGCTTATCACATGAGAATTGCCATTTAAAGATGCTACCTAATAATAGTGTCTTCTGCCAATATTTTATATGACAACTACTTTGACTTTGCCATAGTGATATTTGATATGCATATGATGAATGATTAAAATCACCATTTATAGCATTCATATAGGCCAAAACATGAGCATAATACCACTTACACCCCACTTGGTTACCCAAAAACAGAAAAATTGGATGTATATAAAAAAAATATTCCAAAAATGATATAATGGTATAACAAAAAATGAAACATAAATATAATGACACAAAACCTGATCTCATAATATTTCCTGTTCGGTTGTAGCAGATCATTCATAAACGAGAAATAAGAATCATAACATTCATTTTTCACATCCTTGACAATATTGAAGGTCGTTCTAATGGTGCTCCATGTTCCATCCCAAGGATAAAATATGAAATTCTGTATTGAGTAACAACAACAGGACAAAAATAACAAGGATTTTAATACCTACAAAGATGAAACATACAATAAAACAGTGGAAAAGTTTGTTCTCTTTTCCTCCCTCTACAGCTTCAAAAGTAGCAAATATTGGTGCAAAAAATCCATAGGCAGCTCCACCTATAACACTCCTAACAATGCCAGCCATTGGCCATAAAATCAACACCGAGGGTAGTACACATGTGCATCTAACAAACTTCAGTGCAGGTCCTAATTTTTTAGATCTGTAGTTAAGCAAATCAATATAAGGAAATCAATACAAGTAAACAATTACAAATCTTAATCAAATGAAAAAAATCAAATTTGAGAGACTTGAAGCCAAGGAAAGCACCTCACTACACGATAATATGTCCAAATACAATGTATGGGCCAAAGACCATGTATGATAGCTGAGTTGCCTATTGCCATTACTAAGCATACCAACGGGCAAAAAATGACACCTGAAGTCATAGTGCAGTTTGAGTAAGTTTGATTGATTGTAAACCTCAAGCATAAATTTCACTTAGCTCTATTCTAGTATGATAAGAACAATAAATAGGCAATGATCAAAATTAAGAGAAAGAGAAAGAGAGAGAAACAAAGAGAACAAACAAAGCAACTATTACATATTCAGCAGAGGAAAAGTAAACTGTTTAATTCCTAGTCATGGTTGGAAATTTAAAATACCACATACTTGTTTGTTATGTCATTTAAATAGTTTTCCTTTCTTTATTTTTTTTCTAATTTTCAAAAACTTAAATTCTGTTGTGCTTAATGATCAAACCTACAAGATTGATCATCCACAAAACAAACAAATTTTAATTGTTTTGCCTTATTAATAACACATAGTCAGGGATGGAAATATGTATTTGTCACCAGCTAATTAAAATAAGTAAATCTCCAACATACATACATATATATATGGTATCTGCTGTTTCATTGAAAGATAAGGTTGTTCTAGGCACCTACATTTATACTAATCCCAAGCTTTCAATTTCCAAAAATTATATTCATGTTCTACGGATAACATGATGCAAACATATCATCTAACTGACCTAAAGCTAAGGCCTTGGGTCCAATCTCTTAGGTTGGTAGGTAGATTCTTTAAATGGGTTCATCTCTAAGCCTCATGCAGTTACTTTGGGTCCAGTTTCTTATGCAAAAATCAAGACACAAACTCAATCATTAATTGAATCATTGAAACAACACAACACAAAACTATTTAATTTGAATTTTGAATTGATGCGCAAGAGAGTGGAATCTGCGAAAAAGTGGAATCTCCAAAGCCATACAACATTGAAAACATACAGAGTTTCATAAAAACAATTAATAAAACTAAAAGAATATTTTAGAACCACACAGTAAGCCAAACTAATAGAAAATCCAAAATCTCACAAGCACAAGCTTATTAAAAATTTGAGTACCTAGAAAGGTCTGAGAAGAGGATGGAGAACAAGAAGTGCATTTACAGTACTCCATTTGGTATTCAAACCACTGGTAAGATTGGCTATTCTGAATAGCAGACTGCAAATTAGGCACAAGCTCCGGCCAAAATTCTGCTTAACAAAATCAGCAGCAGCAATGGCACGAAACTGCAACCACAAAATCACTCACCAATCAAATTCATATATACTCATACATACTTAGCCACACACACACACACACATAACACACACGCAGAAATTAGAACAAAACACAGTTCATAAGAAACTAGAAAGCAGAATTTACATGCATACCACTTCGACTAAAATTTTGAGAACAGACAACTCGACTTGAAGCAATGCTCGCATCAGCTGCTCCTTGAACTCCTTGCTTATGTTGGAAGGCTTGACGTCGGTGCTATCGACAGTGCGACGAGTGAGGTTCTTTAGATAGGTAGCAGCAACGATTTTCTAACCTTGATTTCCTGCACTTGTTTGCGAAACACGAAATGAGAATTATTGTGATTGTAAGATTTTCGAAAGGAGGAGTTGAATAGGTGAATTAAATTAAATTACTAGTGGAAATGGAAAGGAGGTAGAAAGGGAAGTGCAGAGTGAGGGAGATACGATTAAGTACGATGGTGGCGGTGGCGGTGCGAATGATAATGGCATCGGGGCGGAGGGTTTGGTCGAGCAACTAAGCGATATGAGTAAGGTCCTCTGCCATGGTCAGAGCTGCTACTCAGTTCGGAAAGAGAAACAGAAACCCTAGTTTTGCATCACCCGCTCTCTTGCACATTGGTGGGAATGTGTCTACTTTTTATATGGAAGATTCCTTAAGCCATGGAAGCTTTGGATCTTAACTTTGTGGTCCTTGAGCGGCGCTAAGTTGGTGGCTAAGTCAAAGAGTTAGAGGGGAAGCGCAAGAGAATGGAGGGAGAAATGAAAGGGAATTCAAAGGACACGAGGCAGTTTTGTAATTAGGGGAACAAAAATGAAAACGATTTTACACATAAGACCGTCATCGTTTTAGTCCCCCCATCGTACATTCTAAGAAGATTCCTACGAAACCATCTTAAAACCATCTTAGAATGTGCGCCATAAAAAAAATTCATTCTCTTTAATTAGAAAACTGTCACCGCATGACATTTTAAGACGGTTTTGTATATCCGTCTTAGAATGTACGTCGTAAAAAATTTATTTTTTAGTAGTGAGAGTGGGAATGTTTGGTATCTCTGAATCCATTAAATATTCATGAGGAATGTTTTTGCTTAATAATAAACTTATGGATTTCAGTTTTCATTTCAAACATAAGAAACTAACTTATTGAATATTCTAATCAATTGATTTATTTCACCATATAAATCTTACATATTTGGGAAATATTTCACTTCAGAAACTCTTCTTAGTGTCACTTTTTTGTTTTCATTTTGGCATGTACCGGGTTTGAAACCTTGTAAGTGTCATTTTTCTATATCATCTATACTTGTGCAAATAATTGATATAGAAATAGAAAAACACTTTCAATCTTATTTGAAAAAATTGATGTTGAAAGGGTTTAAAACTAACCTATTGAATATTTTAATCAATTGATTTAATGGGTTAAAACTTTCCTTAAATCATTTTTCTAAATTAGTTGAAGTCACAATTCATGTATAAATAAATTTCTATCTTATTTGAAAAAAATGATATTGAAAGTGACTCACTTTAATTTCGATCTCAATCACTTCAACATCGGTTTTAAATTCACATTAAAGGTCTTATTTAGCCGATGTTAAAATATTTTTTTATAATAGTGATCAAAGATGTACGTTGGTATACATCTTAGGATAAGATCACAAAGAGCAATGATATTTTTCGAGTTTACCATATTACCATTAATTATTTTGTTCTCATGAATGCTCACTTACCATATCTAGGTTCAACTTTGGGGCAAGGTCCTGCTTAATACTATGTATATTTAAATAAACATTGACTTGTACCAATTGCATTAAATCATATGTAATAGTGCCCCAAATGACAAATGTTATATCGGATGCAAAATAAACTCTGCAAAATTCATTTCGATGCCGATTTATTACATGTATGAAAATTCTGTATCGTATTGAATATTGATCACCAGAAAGCGTCATGCTAGCTACTACCAAATCTACAATAAGTTAGCTTTTGTATGCAATACGCAATGGCTCTTTGTTGCATGTCTCATTTTATTATTGTTCTGTACAGGAGTTTACCCAGTACCCACGACAAAATCAAAGTGGAATCTTGGTGAAGACAAAGAAAAGAACACCAACAATATTCCAAGATGGTATTCCCCTCTCCTTTTTTGCCATATATAATTTAAACTAGAGTCACGATAACAATTCCATATACATCATCTTACTAATTCTTCTAATATTTTGTAAAGTAATATTAAAAGGAACACCAATATATTTAATATATTAAAATTATTAAATATATCTAAATTTTTCTTCGTTTTTTATTCTAAATAAAAAATCTTACGTTTAATTTTTAAGAAATATTATAAGAGAGTTTAAGAGTATTATTTTATTTTAGTCACAACTAAATCGCATACTTGTTCAATTATCCCTCGTATGTAAATATGTTTTTGAACAGTTTCATAAAAGCACCAGCTGGTACATAACTTTGCATCTACATACAACGGTAACAATTTCGAAAGCAGCTTCGGTCATTTTACTGTTTGAGTCACTTTACTTGTCTTTTCTTTCTTTCTTTTTTTTTTTTTTAAAAAAAGTGAGATTGGATGGATTACAATACTACAGAAAAAGGACTTTTTATGATGTTTCTTAGGACTTTTTAAGGACAATTTTTTATCAGATTTGAAGTTGTCATGGTAAAAAATCAATATTTTATGACGATTTTTGAACCGTCCTAGAATGATATAATTTTTAAGATGGTTTTCTCTGGGAATCATCTTAGAATTTTTTTTTAAAAAAAAATAGATGCTTCTAAGACAGTTCCTGGGAAAAACTATCTTAGAATTGAACTTTTTAAGATAGTTTTTCACAAAATTGTCTTATAATGTTTTTAAAAAAAATAAAAAAAGTTGAGAATTCTAAGACGTTTTTCCTAAAAGTCATTTTTCAAAGAACCGTCTTGGAATATTTTTTTTAAAAAAAATTGAGAATTTTAAAACAGTTTTCCCAAACTACCGTCTTAGCTAGAAAATAGACCTTTTAAGATGATTTTCAGAGAACTGTCTTAGAATATATTTTTTTTAAAAAAATTGAAAATTCTAAGATGATTTTCTCAAAATACTGCATTTGAAAATAAACTTTCTAAGACGATTTTTTAGAGAACCATCTTAAAACATATTTTTTTTAAAAGAAAAAACTAAAAATAATAAATTATCAGATCATGTAAAAAGTTTCTAGAAAACTTCAAAATAATTGCATATTTGTATAAATTACTAGTTTTTGTTACCAAAGGAGCGTTATTGGGTCAACAATTCACATTTTATGCATGACTGATCATTACCTAAATCTCAAAATATACCTTCAAAATTATCTAGAAAAACACATTCAATAACTCAAGAAAAAGTACCAATAATTGATTAACCGGTACTTAAACCAGTCAAGCGGTAAACATTTTACAATATTTTAAATGGAACAATCAATGATGCATTATATCATAATGATTAAGAGTATGCTTACTGGGGAAAATAATCTCTATGCATGCACATAAATACAACAACGAAGAAGACAATTAAGAACCTTGTAGGAAACAACTTTAAGCTTTTTGTAGAAATATGTATTGAAAAAATAGTAGTCAGATAACAATCTATTTGTCAACAATGCTTGTTGCTATAAATATCTAGCCAATTGAAAATGCCATAAGCAGAGAGTTCAGAAACTAAACATGAAAAATATATCCAAGGACTATTACTAAACATTTTATCCAAGTAGACAAAAAAACATCAAGGCCTACACAAAAGTTCACTAGGTTTGGAGTAAGTACCAATGTCAAATGGGTTAAACTTGTTTTTAAGATTGCATTGAATGCAACCCACCCCTTGACCCATTAGTGTTAGAGTTTTATGGTCTTAGTTCCTTTGTCCCACATCTTTTGGTTTGTAAAACTTGTGTCTCATTAGTGTTATATATAGAGACACCTTGTAAGCTTTAAAATGTGCAAGTAACAAGAAAGTTTTCTTAGTGTAGCCATGGACATAGGTACATACATTGTGTGCCGAACCACGTTAAAAACTTTGTGTCTTCTCTCTCTTCTCCTTATTCCTTTGTCTTCTTTTCATTGCTCTATACTAACATCTGGTATCAAGAGTTTTTGGTTACTTCACGAGATTTCCTTAGTTTAGAGGAATTAGTGGGAGTCTTCTCAATTTAGAGGAGGCAGTGGGAGCAATGACATTAGAAAAGGGGAATGTGAAGATTGAGAAGTTCAATGGTAGAGATTTCAACTTTTGGAAGATGCAGATAGAGGATTATCTACATCATAAGAAACTGTATCAACCCTTATCAGAGGATAAGCCAGACGACATGAGGCAAGAAGAATGGAACTTGCTAGATCGATAGGCTCTTGGCATGATCAAATTGACATTAGCCAAGAATGTCGCGTTCAACATTGTAAACGAGAAGGCTATTGCAGGCTTAATGAAGGCGTTATCAGATACGTATGAGAAGTCGTCTGCAACCAACAAAGTATACTTGATGCGTCGGTTGTTCAACCTCAAGATGGGAGAAGGTAACTCTATAACTGATCATATTAATGAATTTAATACTATTCTTGCCCAGTTGGAGTCAGTGCAAATTAAATTTGAGGATGATGTGAAGGCATTGATTCTATTGACATCATTACCAGATAGTTGGGCTGCAACTGTTACTGTAGTTAGTAGTTCTACAAGGGAGAATACATTAAATCTTAATGACATCCGTGACTTGCTCTTAAGCAAAGATGTTCGCAAGAGAGACTTAGGAGAATCTTCTAGTCATGTTTCCAATTCAACATTGAATACTAAAGGCAGAGGAAGGATTACCCAGAAGGGTCAGAATGGTTGAGGCAGATCAAAGTCAAGAGGGAAAGGTCAAACAAAATTTTGAAGTGACATTATCTGTTGGAATTATGACAAGAGAGATCACTTTACCAATCAATGCAAGGAACCAAAGAAGAACAAGACTAAAATATAAGAAGTGCGATGATGATGAATCTGCAAATGTAGCAACTGATGAATTTGATGATGCATTAATTTACAGCTTGGATAGTCTTGTTGATTCATGGGTTATGGACTCAGGTGTGTCATTCCACACCACTCCCTCTAAAGATTTATTGTCTAACTATATTTTTGGAAGGTTTGGGAAAGTTTACCTTGCAGATGGAAAATCTCTTGAAATTATCGGAAGAGGTGATATTGACATCAAGACCTCTAGTGGATCCCTATGGACATTGCACAATGTCAAACATATTTCTGCCTTAAAGAGAAATTTAATATCTATAAGGCAGTTGGATGATGAGAGGCTTTACACCACTTTTGGAGATAAAGCTTGGAAGGTAACAAAAGGAAATCTCGTTGTGGCTTGTGGAAAGAAGCCATGATCTCTTTACATGATTGCAGATGAGGATATGGTAGCAATTACTGAGGTTGTCAATAATTCAACCCTATGACATCAAAGACTTGGACACATGAATGAAAAAGGAATGAAGCTTATGGCGGCAAAGGGTAAGCTATCAAGCCTGAAGCATGTTGATGTTGGTATTTGTGAACATTGTATCTTTGGAAAGCAAAAAAGGTTAGCTTCTCAAGGGCAGGGAAGACTCCTAAAGTTGAAAAGCTAGAATTGGTACACACAAATGTTTAGGGGTCAGGCCCAGTGAAATCTGTTCGAAACTCACGCTATTATGTCACCTTTATCAAGACTCTACCAGAAAGGTATGAGTTTATTTTCTTAAAAATAAATCTAATGTGTTTTTTGTGTTTAAAAGGTGGAAAACAGAAGTTGAAAATCAGACAGGTCTAAAGGTTAAAAGTCTGAAATCTAAAAATGGCGGGGAGTATGATAGTCAGGAGTTTAAGGACTTATGTTCAGAACATGGGATCAAAATGATTAAGACAATACCAAGAACACTTGAGCAAAACGGTGTTGCAGAAAGGATGAATAGAACCTTGAACGAGAGAGCGAGGTATTTGCGGATCCAATCTGGCTTGCCTAAAACATTCTGGGCAGAAGCAATAAACACAACATATCTCATCAATAGAGGACCATCAGTTCCTTTGAATTATCAACTGCCCGAAGAAGTATGGTTTGGAAATGAGGTAAAACTTTCACATTTGAGAATTTTTGGTTGTGTTTCATATATAATGATAGACTCTAATAGTAGAGATAAATTGGACCCGAAGGTGAGGTAGTATTATTTTATTGGTTATAGATCTAACATGTATGACTACAAGTTTTGGGATGACCAAAACAAGAAAGTTATCAGAAGCAGGAATGTCACTTTTAATGAGAACTTATTTTATAAGGACAAATTTTCTGCAGAATCTACATGTGCAGGTAAACTGTTAGAAATTTTTGAGAAAGCAACACTTGAAAATTTTTCAAAAAGTGATGCAGCCAATAGAAACCAGAGTACATGCGTAGAGGTTGAGTCAGAACCAGAACCATCAACTCCTCCAAGAAAATCTAGCAGAATTTTAGTACCACTAGATAGGTATTCCCCTTCATTGCATTATTTTTGTTAACTGATGTTGGTGAGCCAGAATGTTTCCGTGAGGCTATGCAGGGGAATGACTCTATTGAGTGGAAGCTAGAAATGAAAGATGAGATGACATCCCTTCAAAAGAATAAGACGTGGTCTTCAATTAAATTGCTAGAAGGAAAGAAAGCTTTACAAAATAAGTAGGTCTATAGGCTAAAGGAAGAATATGATGGTAGAAGAAGATGCAAGGCGAGACTTGTGGTGAAAGGGTTTCAGTAGAAACAAGGAATTGATTACAGAGATCTTCTCTCCAGTTGTAAAGATAACTACCATCAGAGTTATTTTGAGTATTGTAGCTGCATAGAATCTTCACTTGGAGCAGTTAGATGTTAAAACTGCATTCTTGCATGGGGATTTAGAGGAAGAAATTTATATGACCTAACCAGAAGGTTTTGAAGTGCCAGGCAAGGAGAATCTTGTGTGCAAGCTTCATAAAATTGATATGGCTTGAAACAAGCACCGAGGCAGTGGTACAAGAAGTTTAATGAGTTTATGAGCTACTCAAGATTCAACAGATGTGACATGGACCATTGCTGCTACGTTAAGAAATATACTAATAGCTATGTTATCCTTGCCGTGCATGTTGATGACATGTTGATTGCAGGATCTAGTATGGCAAAAATTAACAGGTTGAAGCAGTAGTTGGCAGAAAACTTTGAAATGAAGGATCTTGGTCTAGCTAAACAAATCCTTGGTATGAGAATTCTTAGAAACAGATCAGAAGGAATTTTGAAGCTGTCTCAGGAGAAATATATACATAAGTTGCTTGACAGGTTTTACCTTGAAGACTCTAAGACCATCAATACCCCTTTGGGTTCTCATTTGAAGTTTTCAAAGAAGCAATCTTTGTAGACTGATGAAGAAAAATGTTACATGTCAAGAGTACCATATGCATCAGCAGTCGGGAGTTTGATGTATGCTATGGTGTGTACTAGACCTGACATAACACATGCAGTGGGAGTTGTCAGTAGGTTCCTATTAAATCCAGCAAAGGAGCATTGGGAAGACATAAATTGGATACTCAGATATCTGAAGGGTTCTTCAGAGATGTGTTTGTGCTTCAAAAAAAGCAATCTCACTTTACAAGGATTTTCAGATGTAGACTTGGGTGGAGATTTTGATACCAAGAATAGCACCACATGCTACATTTTTACTTTGGGAGGTACTGCTGTGAGTTGGAAGTCTAAACTTCAACATAGAGTTGCTCTCTCAACCACGGAAGTCGAGTACATAGATATCTCAGAAGCAGCTAAGGAGATGATTTGGCTAAAGAATTTTCTCAATGAATTAGGGAAAGAACAAGATAATGTTTCAATGTTTAGTGATAGTCAAAGTGCTATAAGTCTTGCTAAGAATCCAGTCTTCCATTCTAGATGCAAGCATATTCAATTAAGATACTATTTTATCAGGGAGTTGATAAATGATGGAGACTTATCTTTGCTGAAGATCTTAGGACCAGAGAATTCAACAGATATGTTGACTAAAGCTGTTACAACTGACAAGCTGAGGCTTTGGATTGCCTCAGTTAGCCTTCGAGGATAATTAAAGATGAAGGCGCTACACTAGGTAAAGAGTCGATGAACTCATTGCTTACAAGGAGCTGCTAGAGTTTGGAACTTAGACTCCTAGTGAGAGAATTGTTAGAGTTTTGTGGTCTTAGTTCTTTGTCCCACATCTTTTGATTTATAAAACTTGTGTCACATTAGTGTTATATATAGAGACACCTTATAAACTTTAAAATGTGCAAGTAACAAGAAAGTTTTCTTAGTGTAGCCGTGGACATAGGTACACACATTGTGTGCCGAACCATGTTAAAAACTGTGTCTTCTCTCTCTTCTCCTTATTTCTTTCTCTTCTTCTTATTACTCTATACTAACAATTAGGTGTAAATGTATATAAGTAAGTCAAGCTCAAACTCAAGCTTTGATAAAAGGAAAGAAAATAACCATGTATAAATGAACCAAACAAGTCAAACTCAAGCTTCATATTTTTAACAAGCCAAATACAAGTTTTAAATTTACTTCATTTTAAATAAATGACCTAAACTTAGCATCTTCTAACCAAGCATCAACTTTAATTTCTTGGCTTGACTCGACACTTTGACAACGCCCTTAACATTATATATTACTCCAATTTGGTTGATAAAAAGCGATGACAATGTTATCAAATTCCCAATTATTATTATTACAAATATTCAATTATGAATAGTACATCAACCCATGTTTCGACCACTTAGAGGGGTCAGTGCCATTAGATCATAAAGTTATAAAAGAAAGGAATATATGATCTTATTGATAAAATTTAAATTATTTAATATCCTATTAAATATTATGTATTTACACAACATTTAAAATTTAAGAGTAAATGTGTTGGTCCATTTAAGAGTAAATGTGTTGGTCCTACAATATGCATGATCACATTGGATCTCCAAATTTAAGAAAAGATGTGAAATGTATGTGATATTTTTCCCATTCAAATGGGTCTTAAAATGCCATCATAATGGTCCTTGAAGGACAAAACTTATTGGCATTAATCATCAATCCTCTTCAATGTCTTACCAATAAAACATGCATTGATTTAATTTTTCCATCTATATTCCTTACAAATTAAATACAATGAGTTGAGGGTAACAAAGGAAAAAACATAACATATTTGGGCATTTTTCTCTCCATCACAAAAAGAAAAAATATTAAAGGACCTGGAAAAGGAGAAACTACAGAAGGCTAAATTGACTTACTGAATGTAGAAGTTCATAATAGTTGATGTTAAATAGCCTTCTGGGGAAAGGCAATTCGTGTCTGTGAAACAAATTTCAACACAAATGGATCATCTCTGAGCCATCACAAAGTTAAGTCAACAAGTCATGCAAAGTAAAAAAAGACAAAATTATAGTTGAATGACCATGTTACTGTATAATTCTTTCGAATTACCTTGATGGAAAATAGATCTTAGCTTCTTTCAGGCTGAAAAGAAACAGACAAATCAAATAATACAAAGGACTTTATGGGTATATTGCAAAAAATGATTAAATAAACAAATAAAAGCAATCAAATTCATGAGAAATAAGAAAAAATAGACACACCTTCCTGGACCTTGAGGCATCTAATTGAACTCTATGGAATACTTGGAATAGCATGAGAGAATTCCTCTCAGCCCCTAAGATTTTATATTAAATGATTACAATTCAAATCCCTAATCAAAGTACCATGGAAATTTCATTAGAATCAAGTGGGGGAAGTGAAAAATAAAGTAAGGATATAAAAAATGAAATGTTGATGGGAAATAATTGAACTTAAGCGTTAAGATTACGTGTAATATAATATAATTTTACTTGCACAAACCCAAAAAAACTCATTGACCAAATGGCAACGCTTGAAATTACTTCTAGAATGTAAGGTCCATTTGCAAAGTTACCATTTCAATGCATTCTATCCTAAAGACTACTTTCAACATCACACACACACAGATTAAACAAAACAATTTACCTTGCAAGTGAAATTCGAAAATCATGTCTGAAACTCATCATTATGTTACAACTATTTCCAAGTTCTATGATTTCCCATTTCCTCCCCCACTTAAAAGATTTAAAATATATGTATAATTTACATCCTTATATGTACTCATGCACATCAAAAATATATTACCTAGTCAACCAAAACAAATTACGAAGAAAAAAAATGCCTTCTCATCATCCATGGTTTGTACACAAGCAAGATTGGGAACAATAGCTGTGAAACATGAAACAACACATATAAGAATCTTGACCTCGCCTCAACAGTGAGCCCAAATTAATAATGTTGTAAATATGAACACAAAACAAAATTCCCAAAATTCAGAAATTAGAAAAAAAAAGTGTGTTCATGATTCTAAATCAAAGAAGTATTTTTAAACTCTTATCGAAGGAAATTTAGAGAATAACAAGTAAACAATGTCTTAGAAATACCGATAAGAGGCTTGACTTTGTTGCTTTGCAAATTGACGATTAAATGCCATTTGATTTCGCCCGGAAGCTGCAATTGAGAAAGGAAATGTAAGCATTGATGAGTGAATACAAAAAAGCAAGAGATGAATAATGAGATTGAAGTTTGAAGTAAGTAACTAACCTCCCAAATAGGTATGCTGAAAACAAAATACCACAAGCACATGCTCCTCTTTTTTCTTACTATTTAATTTCCTCTGTTTCTTCTTACACCTACTACTACCTCAAACAACACAAACTTGATCTTCAAAGGTTGCGCCGACGAGATGCAAGTTGTAACACCCTGAAATTTCAATAACTAAAAATAGATGTTTGATGTATTTCCTGTACTATATGATTATTTGATTAATTTGAAATAGTTGAGGTGTTGTATGAATTATTTGTGTGTGATTGCTTGGTGTGGATGTTAGGTTATGTGAAGTTTGATTGACCTGTGTTGGAAATGTGAGGATTCAAGTTTGATCCAAAACTTATTTTGGTAAAACTATGATCTCAGACTCGTTAACCGTTGGATCGCCTTTAAACTTGGACTATAGGTTTGTAATCCACGTCTGCACCCTTTGAGCATTGGGATTTCTAAAGAAAACACTTTTGGACATCTTTCATAGTGAGACAAGCGTGCTAAGTGCAATTCCGACCAGATGAGATAATTTACTCGGCAAGATCAGTGCGCTAAGTGCAATTTCGGCCAGCAGAGAAATTGTACTCAGCACCAAATGTCACACTTAACGCCAAAAGTTGAATTTCTCTTAGCAAGATGAGCTCACTAAGCGAGATTTGCATATTATAAATACGTTCTTCAGCATGAAAAACACGATTTTCACCCCTCTCTCTCCAAACTCTCACCCAAACCATAGAAACTCCTCATCCACCATCCACGACTACCGGTAGCCACCACGAGCCATCGTTGCTTATCGGAATGCTTTAATCAAAGCGGAATCTTCAGAATCCACCTCATGGATTCGGTAGAGAAATGAAGCCCTCAACCCTTCTTTCATGGTTTCTTTGAGGTAACCATGATTCCTTTGTCTTCTCCTAGTTGGTTTGAGCTTCTCTTAGTATCTGTTGCGATTTAGGTGTCGTAATAGGATTTTTTTACGCTCCCTTTGAAAAATATTTGAAAATGAGATGTTGTAAAAGTTACTTTTATATAAAATTGATGTTGTTTTCATGACCTTCACTGAACCCCGGTCACATTGGCGTGATCAGAATTTCCAAATGATGTCTCTTTGATGTAGTACCCAAAAATTCCATTTTAGTCCTTTTTAAAAAACTGAATGGGTATAAGACCCTAATGTTGATATTAACATTGTTTTTTTAAATCTATACTAAATTATCTTTGATTTGGTATATAGAGTGTTGCATTTGGATCGACAGACGTGAACGTGAAACACCTCCGAGTGACGCAGGGAGGAGTTGGCGAAGAGATATCAATAGGTGATTGGAGTTTATTATAATTTATGACTTTTGATACCATAGTTGAGGTCATGGAACCCAATTATGGGGATGTATGTATGTCCTTGTACATGTTGATTTTCACGAAAAACTATGTTTTCGACTAATGTGATGCATTATATCTATTATTGATGAATGATATTGTTGTTTTATCAGACTTATGTTGTCTAAAGACTTGGGGAATGTGAATCCCAAGCATGAAATTATATGTATATATATGGAATGCGATTAGTGTCAATGTTAATATTTATGATAATATTGATATGAGATGATGTTGATGTTGATAATGATATTGAGATGAGATAACATTAATGTTAAAGATAATATTGATATGAGATGATGTTGATGTTGACGAGGATATAGAGATGAATTGAATTGATGTTAATAATGACATTGAGATAAAATGATGTTGATGTTAATGATGTCATCATGATGATGTATGTTGTGTATGTACATGGGGGGTGCAGTGACCATGATGGATATCTCTGGTGAGGGAAATAGAATGGTTAAATAGTTTTAAGCATCTATGGAGTGAAGGGGTGACTAAGAATATTTAATTATCCATAGTCAGTGCATTGATGGTGCCCATGTTTCATACTTCATATTGCATGAAAATAGTATAAACTTTGTCGATAAGTACTTGTAGCTTTTCATGAGGGAAAATACTTGTACTTGGGGGGCATGTCACTTGGTTTGGAACTCCCTTGTGACTTATGCTAATCACCATGGGGGGGGGGGGAGAGTTGTCTGTGCACGACAGGGTGACCTCGATACTTGTTGCCTAGTTTTCCTAAGTGAGAGTGTTGTGTGGACATGCTAAGTTATTTCCTAACGAATGGTACCACATTGCATTTGAAAGTTGAGTCGGGTGCATGCATCATTCTAATCATAATTGATTGAATTATGGAAAAATCAATGACTAGTTAGTTAAATGTATGATGAATTGAAGGTTATTGAGAATGATTGTGTTTACTGTTATTGCTTTCTTGCTAAAACATCGTCATCTAGTGTTAGTTGATTTTTTTTATAATAAACTCGCCCTTGCAATTTTGTACCGTGTGGTTGGTACTAGTGATGATCGCGAACATTCATTCGTGGGAGCAGATAAGCAGCAATAGATGATGTGGAGAGGGGCTCTTTTGTTCGAGCCGTCAAGTTAACGTGATAACGTTTGAATTATTTTGGGAGATAGTTGTGTTTTGTTATCAACTCTTCTGTAGTTGGTTCCTTAATTCTTTTTGAATTGGGCATGTAAATCCCATGTTTATACACAAATAAGAACTACATTATTTTTTGTCATGCGAATGATGTATAATGGTTTAAGATATATATATATATATATATATATATATACACTCATTTAAGTATTTGTGCATTATTCGGTGAATGTATACCGTGAAATTTTTTTTACCTCATTTTCATAATCAAATTAATGAAGTTTTCACTTAAAAACCAAAATGTCACATTTTAGAGTTAGTGATATCATAGCAATGATATGGGTTGTTACACAAGGCCAATATTGCCAGAACCTCAAACCGCTATTGGATTCCCTAGTGTTGGTGTCAACACAGAAGGGCTTCGTCGCGACTACACAAAACACATTCACGGGCACATTCCAATGTAGAGGGGACCTCTCCAACGCCGAATGCTACAACTACGTCAGCAAGATTCCAAACATGTTGGGGCACCTTTGTGGTGGCGGCACTGGTGCAGCTGAGCGAGTGCTACCTATGGTACGAGGTGGTCAGGTTCAAGGTGGTCTCGGCTACATAGCTTCTGTACAAGGTGTGCGGGGCTCGCAAAGTGGTCGACAGTGGAGGGTTCTAGGTGAGGAGGGATGTAGCGTTTGGGATGATGGAGAACAACATGCAAAATAACAAAAATTTGTTCTACACAGGGAGTTACCAGAGCCTCTATGTGTTGGGGCAGTGCGAGGGTATTTTGGGAAATGCGGATTGTGGAGGTTGTATCAAGAGTGTTATGGAACTGGCTTCATCTTGCTCGCCGCCACTACACGAATCTATTCCACATTCCGCCTAGAGCGCTCGACTGCTGCTTGAACGTGCTCTAGCATTACCTTCAATGGCGGCGATGGTGATGATGCTGCCATTTGCCTCACTCACCACTGATATTCTGCGTATATAAATTGTATTGGGAAATGTAAAACGTTGCCATGGCCCCAACTACTCGATTCAGATTTGCAAGCAAAAGGGAAAGTTAGGAACCCTAACTTTTTCCTGATTGGGATGAAAAGCCAAATGTGATAGATCTATGCGATGACGAAGCCGAGAACAATGGACAGTGATGGCGATGGGAAACAAAGATGATGGCACACGAAGGCGAGAGCACAAGCACGAGAGGCAGTGGCAAGAGTACAAGAGGTTCAAAGAAAGATGAGCACGAGAGTGAGGAAGATGAGTGGGCTTTAGGTTGAAATTAGAATTCTCCAACAATGATGGTTTTCTAGAAAATCGTCATTAAACGCAATAAATAAAGATGGTTTTGTTAAAACTGACGTCGCCCATTTCATTTTAATTACAATACCGCCATTGCATTTTCTTCGACGACTATTTTTTGGGAACCGTATGGAGCGTCATGGAATGCTATTATTTTAGTATTAACTTACAAGCCAACTAGGGCAATTAGTTATCAACTATATTCCATAATCGTTGGGTGGTGAATTGATTGTCAAGCACATCTGAATATTAAAGAATCTGTACCCAAAAGCTATGTGTTTAGATTCATGTTGTATCATTTAAAATTATATTAATATATTGGTTATCTGATATTTTTATTTGTTTGGTCTTTTTTTCCTTAACTATAATAATTAAGCTTTTTGGTTTTTTATATACTCCAAGATATTATCACAAGCTTTCATCCTTTAGAATGTGATGTGACTCATCATCATCCATCTAAGACATACTTTGTCAAAAATTGATTTTATGTTTAAAATTGATTTTCAATTGAATCAATTTAAGTATTTTTTGTGTTGAATAAAAAAATATTTATAGTGAGTTTTATAACTAATTTATTTTAAAATAAAATTAAATTGTTGATTCCTATATAATTCTTACTCCGCAATTTTGGTCTTCCTGATTTTTCTCGTGGTATTGTTCCTCCTATTTTTTTAAAAATTATAATTTTAGTTCAATGTTCAACTTTTCATACATTTATTTCTTTTATTTTTTATATTTTAATTAATTAAAAAATATTTTTATGGTATCTTAAGTTAATATATTAGGTCTAGAGTTTAATTGGACAAAATAAAAGAAGAAAAAACATATACTAAATTGAAGATTGAATCAAAATTTGCTAATTTTCTAAAATATGAGAACCAAAATTGTGAGAACAAAAGTATGGGGACTAAAATTGCCAGTTAGAAATTATAGAAAGACTAAAATTACAATTTAATCTAAAATAAGAAATCCAAAAATAAATCACTTTACTTCAATTTCAATTTTTTCTTGTATAAAAAACCTTCAATTTTAATTAATTTTAAGAAATTTATTTTAGAAGAAAATTTCTAGCAATACATTTCTAACATATTATCTTTTATTAGTTAAAATATATTAAAAATTTCAAAAAAAATCATGAGTGAGATTCATTGAATAAAGAATGAGACTCACATAATTTTAGAAATTACAATTTGCAAATTATTTCAACTAATAATGTGTATCTTCTTTTAGTATATTTTATCTTTCAACTATTATTAATGTATTATAACTATACAGTTTCCATTTTTAAAAAATATTATTGCTACATTTTAAATTAATTATTCGCACTCCTTCAATCTCATCATTAAATAAAAAAATGTAAGCATTTGTCTTTCCGCTGGTAATTATAGTTTAAATAGTGTTGGTTTTTAATTACTCTGTAGTGTTGTAAAATCTCATATCTAAGATTGTGTTTGTTTTAAGGTATCACAAATCATTCTCCTAAATATGAACATGGAAATTCATATCAGCATGAAATGGCCAACTAATATACTGGTTATTACAAGTAACTGGCCCAACCTCCTCCAAAGGCTTAAGCATCCCAACGCTCAAAGAATATACTCCCGAGATAATAATATGCTGCACAAACCAAACTTCAAGCTGTATTATTATACGGTTAAAATTAAGAGTGATTCCAAACATGAGGTTCCAAGGAGCATCATACACCTCATCCACACGAGACATATTTGTCTCCAACCAAATCTTCCAATCAGTACAAATAAAAGTCACCACTACTGTCCATATATATCTCACTTCTTATTCCATGATGAAGGATGGGTATTTGACGTGTCTATAGGAATGGAAGTTACTTCCTATAATAACTATCCATTCTACTGTCTTTTTTTTTCCCATTTCTTCTTCTTTTTTTAATTAAATAATTTTATGAAATTATCACATACCATCTAAACATGTTTATAGAAATAATATTTTCAGACTTAGTATTCTTTCAGACATATTACGAGGAATTAAAAAAACTTATATAATCATTTCCAGTTATGAGAAACGAGGATAGCGATTACCAGGAAGTAGTAAATTTATAAACCAACAAAAAAATGATCGTTCATTTTCCCAGTTAAGTAGAGATAATAAATACTTCAAGAATAAGGAGATGCAAGCCTAAAAAAAAAAAAGAATAAGGAGATACAATAAATAAATACTTTTTTTGAAGGTAGAAATACCCAATAAATAAGAAGATCCAATATTTTTTTTGTGTGTGTGGAATAAATTATTGAAGTAATTTGAAAAGTGACAAAATGTCAACATAGATTAGTCCAATATTGTTATATGCTAACATAGAGCTCAAAAGGGAAGAAGTATCTATCAATGAGTCAGGCAAAAAACATGAATCGTATCCTAACCTAACACCACATCTTTTCTTAAAGGTACTTTAAGAAAATAAATCTTTTCAGTCATATCACATTGTCCTGATTTATCTTCTTTTTTTTTTTCTGAATTTGTCCTGATATATCTCATTCCTAATTAATATATCATTAATATCTCATAATTTCCCAATAATTTTTGTGTACCAAAATAAACTAAAAGAAACTAACAAGTTTTTCCATACCTTATACATGTATCTTTAAATTTAAATAAATTTAAAAATTAGATGTTTCCATCAATACTATTTTATTAAAAACGAATAAACTTTAAAAAAAATAAGAATGAGAATTTCAAAATGGAAGAAGGAATTATGAAACTAAATTATTTAAACCAACTAACCAAGGCACATAATCTCTATTGATACTTTTTTAAAATTCAAAATTTAAAAATCAATTGGGATTAACTAACATTGCAACAATCTTAAAATCGTATTCACCAAAAAAAGAAATCTTAATATCGAATTTATTTTGAAAAAAAAAACATCTTCAACTTTATACGATATATGAAGATTTAAATCTTAATTTGGAATTAAATTTAAGTAACAGTTTTTAAAGCGGATAAATATATAAATAATTTAAATTTAGTTACCCTAGGTAAAGTAATATGGTTTAATTAAAAAGAAAATTATTCCTAAAAATATTGTCGTTTAAGTAGGAAAAAAAACTTGAATTTATAAATTATAATACAGATGTATATCTTAAAATAGGATAGGTGACTACCAAGATAAAGTAACCGGGTTATTTCCTTGCAAATTATTATGATATGTTTGTTATTGGTCTACTTGCGTCCTGACGATTGCATATATATGGTTAATTTGCAATTAGGTTTGGACTTCGGCTCTAGAGTTCTGACCCTATCTTTGAGTGAAAGCCCAGGGCTACATTTAAGTTTCAATTATACTCGGGCTTGTTATTTACTAATTACTGCTCCCTTTTTGCTTGAACCTCCTGCCATTTTTTTTCTTCTGTCACCGTTTTGTCATTTATTTTTGGAAGTCTAGTTTTTGTAAGCGTATGAAAACTAATTTCTGTAATATAGTTGTGTCCAAATACATTATGGAAATTATTTTCTATCATATATTTATATTAGAATACGACATGAAAAATAGTTTCCTAGTGTATTTCAACATAACTACATTATGAGAATTTGTTTCTGTATTGTAACTGGAAAAGACTAGGAATATTAAAGTTATAAAATAGTTTTCAGAATGTAATAACTAGATTTTGGAATATAAAAAATAATTTTTGGAATATTTGCATTTCATGAAGAAAAAAAAAAGGTGATAGAGAAGAGGATGCCAATGAAGGAAACACTGATGAAGAAGAAGGATGAGAGAGGAAGAAGGAGACGAGAGAGAGAGAGAGAAATGTTGAGAAAAAGGAAAGAGGAGAGGCAAAAGGGTGTTAGTGAAAGGGAAATAGATAAGGGGTGTAAGTGAGGAGAATGGAGATGAGAGAGGAAGGGAGAAGAAGGAAGGAGGGAGAATATTTTAGGTATGGGAGGTGTGAAACATTCTGGGTATATTAGTTATAAAAAAACATTTCTAATAAAGAGGGATGCCAATAGTAATTTAGGAGTGCTAGTAGTAAAACCCTTGTGTTGTTGTTTAAGCTCTCAATGTTTGGACCTTGACTTGTGGGCCATGATATATTTTCAGCAATGTATTTTAGGATGTTGTTAGGTGCACCCAACAATTTTAGTGAAGTGGCGAAAATGCCCTTCACTTAAATTTTAAATACCTTACCTCTGTAGTGTCGTTGTTCACATTCCGTACGTCGTCGCTTCCTTTCCTTCTCCCTCTCTGCGCATTCGTGTTTTTCATTCGTTTTCTAGTCCCTGCGCCTTTGTGTTCTTGTTGGTTCTTCTTTGGTGGCGTCGCCATTGACTGCTTCCTTTGTCGGCATTGAGGACCTGTGCCTTCGTTTTCTAGTTCCATCGTGCCCAGGTAAGCTTTGTTTTCCTTCTTTAATGGTTGTTGCGTGGTGGTTTAGTTGTATAACTCATACGAATAATCTAATTCGTATGAGATATACGGATCAAGTGATCCGTATAACTTCATACAGATCATTAAACATGAACATGATAAGGATATAGAACATATAGGATTTAGAGAAAATAATGTTTACATGTTAGATTTAAAACAAAAATCAGATGATAATGAATGTTTTCTTAGCAAAGACAATGATCCTTAGCTATGGCATAAAATGATCGCTCACATAAATATGGAACATTTAAACAAATTAATTTCAAAAGATTTGGTTGTTGGCTTGCCAAGACTAAAATTTGAAAAAGATAAACTATGTGATGCATGTCAAAAGGGTGATATAGGATCGTTTAGGATTAAACCTTGATGGAAAATGCGAAAATTGATTAAAGAAAGGATGAAAAATAAGGTGATTAATTTCGTGGGTCTTAATAAGGTGGTTCTTGGCATAAAATGAAATAATGAGATGAAAAAAAACGTAGGTTAAGTGATGGCTGGACATAAATATAGAAATGACAATAACTCAAGCTACACGGCTCCAAATGAGGTGATTCCAAAATGAGGTGAAATGTCTCGTTATGAAATTCAATTTAGGCTCAAGAATCACTTAATTTGAGTGCGTAAAACTGGAGTTATGGCCACGAGATAATTCTGGGCAGAAGTGGATTTTCTGGAATTGTGGTTTGAAAGAACAAGGTTGAAGATGAAAGGAAGGAAAAAATCACTCTTTCTGGCGAGGGCAACACACAAAGGTTGTGAAAGTCCTTTGATACAGCCAGGGTGTTCTTGAATCACTCAAGAACTTAGGAGAATCACTCTCACTAAGATAAAAGAGATAAACTCTAATTTTCTGAATAAAACTCAACTTGTGTTTATTGATAAAATGGTTCAGCTTATATAGAAGCTTTACATAAGATTTTAGTAATGATCCACTAACCTAGAATTAAAAGAACTTAATGCCAATAACCTAGGGAATTAAAATAACATAATGGCTGAGTGTAACTGAAATTGTGGCAACCAAAAGTCACCCCCAACAGCCATCAAGCCGACCACCATTTGGTCTCCCAAAAGGCTGATGCCTAGGTTGCCAATTGGGCCCTTATTACAACTTGAACTAAACCAAACTAAAGCCTTTTTAGTTGATTAACCCAAAACATATTTTTGGTCAGCCAACTTTACAAGGATTGGGCCATTATTTAGACAAACTAAAGACCTTAAAATTGAGACAAAGTGGTAACATTTAGTCCTCCTCCATTTGGGTCATGATACAACTCACAACCTTGGACTTTTCTCCTTGAAACTTGGGCTTGTATTCAAATAGTATGGACAACACTTGTTGAAGAGCTTCCTTGGCTTTCCTTGCTCTAGCCCTTGTCATTGGTCCTCCAAGTCCTTCAAGTGGATCCTTGCCCTTGCTCTTGGTCATGTCCTCATCATTCTCTCCCTCTTGAGAAGGATTTGTCCTCAAATCAGATTCTCCATCTGCATCAAAAAGAGATAAGTCAGATACATTGAAGGTGGAACTAACATTATACTCACCGGGTAGCTCAACTTTGTAAGCATTGTCATTGATTCTTTCAAGCACTTGAAATGGTCCATCTCCCCTTGGTTGAAGCTTTGATTTCCTTTGTTTCGAAAACCTTTCTTTTCTCATGTGCACCCAAAACCAATCTTTGGGTTCGAAGACAACCTTCTTTCTCCCTTTGTTGGCTTGTTTAGCATAGCTTTTATTTTTCCTCTCAATTTGATCTTTGACTCTCTCATGAAGCTTCTTCACGTAGTCCGCCTTTGCTTGACCTTCTTTATGCTTAAAAACAGAAACATTAGGCATAGACAAAAGATCAAGAGGAGTTAGTGGATTAAAACCATAAACAACTTCAAAAGGAGAACAATTAGTGGTGCAATGAACAACTCTATTGTAAGCAAACTCAACATGGGGTAAACAAGCTTCCCAAGTTTTTAAGTTCTTCCTCAAAACTGTCCTAAGCAAAGTTCCCAATGTCCTATTAACAACTTCCGTTTGCCCATCGGTTTGTGGGTGACAAGTAGTTGAAAACAACAATTTAGTGCCCAACTTGCCCCACAAAGTCCTCCAAAAATGGCTTACGAACTTAGAGTCCCTATCACTAACAATGCTCCTTGGCAAACCATGGAGTCTCACAATCTCCTTGAAAAACAAATCAGCCACATGGGAAGCATCATCAACTTTTTTACATGGAATAAAATGAGTCATTTTAGAAAACATATCAACAATCACAAAAATGGAATCTCTACCACTACTTGTTTTTGGCAGCCCCAAAACAAAAATCCATGGATAAATCAATCCAGGGATACTCCAGAATTGGCAATGGAGTATACAATCCATGAGGCTTTACCTTAGACTTTGCCTTTTTACATACAATGCAATGTTCACAAAATTTCTGCACATCCTTTTTCATATGAGGCCAATAAAAATGTTCTTGTAATGTTTCTAGAGTCTTTTGGACCCCAAAATGCCCCATTAAACCTCCTTCATGTGCTTCACAAACAAGCAAATTTCTTGTAGAACATTTAGGCACACACAATTTGTTTTCTTTGAAAAGAAAGCCTTCAATGTCTAAAGAAACCATTTTCTGAAAATTTTTCACAATTTTTAAAAATTTATCCAAAAGTTTCATCATTTTCATACATGCTTTTCAAACATTCAAGACCAATCAATTTTGTTTCAAGCATAGAAAGTAATGCATGACGCCGAGAAAGAGCATCGACTACAATATTACCTTTTCCCTTTTTATGTTTGATAACATAAGGGAATTGCTCTAGGAATTCCACCCACTTCGCATGCCTTTTGTTAAGATTGCCTTGCCCCTTGATATATTTGAGGGACTCATGATCACTATGAATGACAAATTCCATGGGATAAAGGTAGTGTTGCCATGTTTTCAAAGCTCGTACTAAGGTATACAACTCCTTATCATATGTTGAATAGTTAAGGGTAGGACCACTTAACTTTTCACTAAAATAAGCAATTGGATGACCTTCTTGCATCAACACAGCCCCAATCCCAACATTTGAAGCATCACACTCAATTTCAAAAGATTTTTGAAAGTTTGGCAACGCAAGTATGGGGGAATTAGTTAGCTTTTGCTTAAACATTGAAAGCTTCTTCTTGTTTCTCTCCCCATTTGAAACCAACATTTTTCTTGAGCACTTCATTGAGAGGTGCTGCCAATGTGCTAAAATCCTTCACAAATCGTCTATAAAAACTTGCTAAGCCATGAAAACTCCTCACCTCGGTCACGGACTTAGGTGTAGGCCATTCTTGAATAGCCCTAACCTTCTCCTCATCAACTTGCACTCCTTTTGAACTTACAACAAATACAAGAAACACAACTTGGTTAGTACAAAGGATGCATTTTTCAAGATTGGCATATATTTGTTCTTCTCTAAGCACACACAAGACAGATTTTAAATGATCAATATGCAAATCAATAAAGTGCTATAGATAAGAATATCATCAAAGTACACCACAACGAACTTTCCTATGAACTCTCTCAAGATATGGTTCATTAATCTAATGAAAGTGCTAGGAGCGTTAGTTAGGCCAAAAGGCATAACCAACCATTCATACAAACCATATTTTATTTTAAAAGCAGTTTTCCATTCATCCTCTTCTCTAATCCTAATTTGATTGTATCCACTTTTTAAATCGATTTTAGAGAAGTAACATGCACCATGCAATTCATCAAGCAAATCATCAAGCCTAGGTATAGGATGCCTATATTTAATGGTGATGTTATTAAGGGCTCTACAATCGGAACACATGCGCCATGTCCTATCCTTTTTTGGGACCAAAATCACTGGGACAGCACAAGGACTCATACTATCTCTTACCCAACCTTTGCTAATGAGTTCATCCACTTGTCTTTGAATCTCTTTGGTTTCCTGTGGATTACTTCTATAGGCTGGCCTATTGGGCAAAGAAGCTCTCGGAATGAGATCAATTTGATGCTCAATTCCCCTAAAAGGTGGTAGTCCACTTGGCACATTTGATGGAAATATGTCTTGAAAATCCTGCAAAAGAGTTTTAACACTAGAAGACACTTCAAAATCATCAAAAGTGTTAGTGGTCAAAATCTGATTTTTGCAAAACAAGATGTATAGTGATTGTTTAGCACGAAACAACCTCTTGACCTCACTTTTTGTGGATAAATAGCTCTCCCTCACTTCAAGTGTTTCACTCTTCTTTTGTTCACTCTTTTTCCTTTCAAGTGTTTCCTTCTTTTTCTCACTCTCAAGTGTTTTGCTCACTTTTTCTTTTTCTCTTTTCTCTTGAAGAAGTTTTTCTCTCATTTTCTTTTGATCCTCACACACTTCTTGTGGACTCAATGGTTTGAGCACAATCTTTTTGTCTTGGTGCATGAAAGAGATCTTGTTGGTGTAACCTTCATGATTGGCTCTTTTATCAAATTGCCATGGTCTCCCCAAAAGTAAGTGTCTGGCCTCCATAGGAACAACATCACAAAGTACCTTATCATTGTTTTTCCCAATGGAAACGTCCACTTCAACTTGCTGCCTCACTTGCACCTCCCCATCCTTACTAAGCCATTGAAGTTTGTATGGCCTAGGATGTGGTTTAGTAGCTAAATTTAGCTTTGACACTAATCTAGCACTAGCCACATTGGTGCAACTACCTCCATCAATGATCACCATGCATACCTTGCCATTGATTAAACATCTAGTGTGAAAGATGTTTTCTCTTTGGCTCTCCTCCTCATGCTTCAATTGACCACTAAGTAACCGCTTAATCATCAACAAATCTCCCTCCGGAGTCTCCTCTTCCTCTACATACTCACTTTCCTCTTCCACTTCAACATTGGATTCACTTATATATTCTCCATCTCTAAGAACCATGGACCTTTTGTTAGGGCACTCATAAGCATAGTGTCCTAGGCCTTGGCACTTGAAACACTTCATATCTCTACTCCTTTTAGAGGGTTCCTCTTGGGACTTTGAGCGAGTTTTTGATGGGATAGGTGTGGAACTACTAGAAGTAGCAGCCCCATCTTTCTTACCTTTGCCTTTCCAACTAGAAGAACCAAAGTTGGTAAAACTCCTCTTAGCCACTCCTTTCCTTTTTAATTGTTGCTCTACTTGGATTGCTTTGTGAAGCAAATCATCCATTTCAACAAACTCCTGTAGCTCAACAATATCACAAACATCATTAGTCAAACCATTAAGAAATCGAGCCATAGTTACCTCCTCATCTTCTTCAATCTTTGCTTGAATCATGAGCACATCCATTTCCTTGAAATACTCCTCAACCCCCTTGTTGCCTTGGGTTAGTTTTTGGAGCTTGAATTTCAAATCCCTTGAGTAACTAGTTGGCATATACCGCTTCCTCATAATCCTTTTCATCTCTGCCCATGTATTAACCATTGGCTCTTCATTTCTTGCTCTCTCTTTTTGTAGCTTGTTCCACCTCACAAGAGCATAGTCAGAAAACTCCGTGGCGGCAAGCTTCACCTTTTGGTCCTCCTCATAGTTGTTGCATGAGAAAACATGCTCTATTTTCATCTTCCACTCCAAGTAGGCCTTTGGATCATTCTTTCCTTTAAAGGGAGGAATGTTGAGTTTAATACCATCAATTCGGTTTTGTCTAGGAACACCATCATTCCCTCTTCTCCTCCTTTCTTCTTCATTATGATCTCTGTTATCCATTTGATCCAGTCTCTCATGGAGTGCATCATCTCATTGTTTCATTAACCTCTCCAAATGTTGCATCAAAGCTTGCATTTGAAATTGCAAAATCCCCCCTCCATCATTAGGATTTGTTCCTGCCATCTCAAACAAACAAATCAAACGTAACAAGACAATTATAGTTGTTGTTTGAATACCTCACCCACTCAAGTGTATCACACAATTATGGCTTTTCTCTAATGAAACACTCTTGCCTTTTACCACTCTAATTCCCCTTGAGTTCTTAGGCAATTCAAGAGATTATGGCCACAACAAAGAACAATTCACCAATATGTGTAAGGTAAGGCTAGAGAGACAAGGAAAAGGTTAACCAAGAAAAAGGCTAACAATGTTTTTAGGCACAAATGAAGGAAATAAAATTCAGAATTTAGGAATTCAAGTAACAATCCTTCATGCAACCCATATATTACCTTAAAGAGATTTTTTTTAAAAGTTCTTCAAGCATGAACCATTCAGCCCAATTTTTTTTTTTTAATTTTGCTTATACGAAATGATGTTTTTTTTAACAAAGAGATCAAAAGCTTAACTTTTGAAATGGTTCAGCCTAAAAAAAAATATGAATAAGAAGGTAATATAAATGGCAAAGAGAATAAAGAAGGATGTTACCCAATATTTCCAGCAAAGGAAGTGTTGATCCTAGAACTAGGATCTGATACCAAATGATATAGGATCGTCTAGGATTAAACCTTGATGGAAAATGCGGAAATTGATTAAGGAAAGGATGGAAAATAAGGTGATTAATTTCGTAGGTCTTAATAAGGTGGTTCTTGGCATAAAATGGAATAATGAGATGAAAGAAACGTAGGTTAAGTGGTGGCTGGACAGAAATATAGAAATGACAATAACTCAAGCTATAGGGCTCCAAATGAGGTGATTCCAAAACGAGGTGAAAGGTCTCGTTATGAAATTCAATTTAGGCTCAAGAATAACTTAATTTGAGTCTATAAAACGGGAGTTATGGCTACGAGATAATTCTGGGCAGAATTGGATTTTCTTGAATTATGGTTTGAAAGAACAAGGTTGAAGATGAAAGGAAGGAAAAAATCACTCTTTCTGGTGAGGGCATCACACAAAGGTTGTGAAAGTCCTTTGATACAGCCAGGGTGTTCTTGAATCACTCAAGAACTTAGGAGAATCACTCTCACTAAGATAAAAGAGATAAACTCTAATTTTCTGAATAAAACTCAACTTGTGTTTATTGATAAAATGGTTCAGCTTATATAGAAGCTTTACATAAGATTTTAGTAATGATCCACTAACCTAGAATTAAAAGAACTTAATGCCAATAACCTAGGGAATTAAAATAACATAATGGCTGAGTGTAACTGAAATTGTGGCAACCAAAAGTCACCCCCAACAGCCATCAAGCCGACCACCATTTGGTCTCCCAAAAGGCTGATGCCTAGGTTGCCAATTGGGCCCTTATTACAACTTAAACTAAACCAAACTAAAGCCTTTTTAGTTGATTAACCCAAAACATATTTTTGGTCAGCCAACTTTACAAGGATTAGGCCATTATTTAGACAAACTAAACACTCTAAAATTGAGACAAAGTGGTGCCATTTAGTCTTCCTCCATTTGGGCCATGATACAACTCACAACCTTGAACTTTTCTCCTTGAAACTTTGGCTTGTATTCAAATAGTATGGACAACACTTGTTGAAGAGCTTCCTTGGCTTTCCTTGCTTTAACCCCTATAATTGGTCCTCCAAGTCCTTCAAGTGGATCCTTGCCCTTGCTCTTGGTCATGTCCTAATCAAAAGGAAAACTAGAACATCATTTAAATCCAAAAATATTGTTTCAACTACTTAGCCTTTACAACTATTACATATGGATTTGTTTGGTCCATCTAGAGTCATGAGTTTTGGTGGAAGTTATTATGCACTTGTCATAGTTGATGATTATTCTAGATATACTTGGACATTGTTCATCACTCATAAAAATGATGCATTTCAAGAATTTAGGAAACTTGCAAAAATTATTCAAAATAAGAAAAATCTCAAAATTATTTCTATAAGGAGTGATCATGGGGAAGAATTTGAAAATAAAGAATTTGCAATGTTTTGTGATGAATATGACATTGAACATAATTTCTCTGCACCTAGGACTCCTCAACAAAATGGTGTTGTTGAAAGGAAAAATAGATCCTTAGAAGAAATAGTAAGAACCCTATTAAATGATACTCCTCTTCCAAAATACTTTTGGGCAGAAGCCGTTAACACTGCATGTTACATCCTAAATAGGGCTTTAATAAGACCCATCCTAAAGAAAACTCCTTATGAATTATTCAATGGTAGAAAACCAAACATTTCACATTTACATGTCTTTGGTTACAAATGTTTTGTATTAAATAATGGAAAAGAAAACTTAGGAAAGTTTGATGCCAAGGCGGATGAAGGAATCTTCCTTGGTTATTCCTTGCATAGTAAAGCATATAGAATATACAATAAGAGAACTATGAATATTGAAGAATCCATTCATGTTTCCTTTGATGAGTCTAATGTTATTTCTCCAAGAAAGGATGTGTTAGATGATGTTTCAGATTTCTTAGAAGAGATACATACTCATGAAAGGGATTCTATAAGGTAAAGAGATGAAAGCAATGAGGATTCTCAAGACTACGAAACTCAAGCAAACAATGATCTTCCAAAGAAGTAGAAAGCTTCCAGAAATCATCCTCTTGACAATATTATTGGTGATATCTCTAAAGGGGTAAGAACTAGACACTTTCTCAAAGATTTATGCAATAACATGGCATTTGTTTCTATGATGGAACCTAAAAACTTAAAAGAAGCCATAATAGATGATCAATGGATAGTTGCTATGCAAGAAGAGTTAAATCAATTTGAGAGAAATAATGTTTGGGAACTAGTTGAGAAACCTCATAACTACCCTATTATAGGAACAAAATGGGTATTTAGGAATAAGTTAGATGAACATGGCATAGTCATTAGAAATAAGGCTAGGTTAGTTGCAAAAGGATATAATCAAGAAGAAGGAATAGATTATGAAGAAACTTATGCTCCTGTTGCAAGACTAGAAGCCATTAGAATGCTCTTAGCTTATGCATCCATTATGAATTTTAAACTTTATCAAATGGATGCTAAAAGTGCCTTTTTAAATGGCCTAATTCAAGAAGAAGTATATGTAGAACAACCCCCAGGTTTTGAAAATTCAGATAAGCCAAATCATGTTTATAGATTAAAAAAGGCACTATATGGTTTAAAACAAGCCCCTAGGGCATGGTATGAAAGACTAAGCAAATTTCTCATAGAGAAAAACTTTTCTAGAGGAAAAGTGGATACCATTTTATTCATAAAGAAAAAGGATGATGATATTCTATTAGTTCAAATATATGTTGATGATATTATTTTTGGATCCACTAATGATTCTCTGTGCAAGGAATTTTCTCTTGATATGCAAAGTGAATTTGAGATGTCAATGATGGGAGATTTACACTACGTCCTTGGGCTACAAATTAAGCAAACCAACGAAGGCATATTTGTCAACCAAGCCAAGTACTGCAAAGAACTGGTCAAAAGATTTGGGATGGAAACTTCGAAGCACATGGCCACACCCATGAGCACTGGCTGTTACTTAGATAAAGATGAATCTGGTCAGTCTATAGACAAGAAACAATATCGAGGTATGATTGTGATGCAAGCTCCATTGGAGCTTGTAGGCCTAGGATTTTCTTCATCAATGGATTCCTTTGCTTCTTGGAAGATGAATGGCAGCGGAATGGAGAAAGGGAGAGAGAGAGGAGACGCCACTTCAAGGAGAAGATGAGTCTAGAAGAAGCTCACCACCACAGGAGGCCATGGATAAGAGCTTGGAGGAAGAAGGAGATGAATGAAGGGAGAGGGAGAGAAAAGCACGAAATTTTGTGCTCTAAATGAGCTTTGAAATCTGAAGTTTAATATTCAAATCATCAAAGTTGAAAAAAATGCACACACATGACCTCTATTTATAGCCTAAGTGTCACACAAAATTGGAGGGAAATTCAAATTTCACTTGAATTTGAAATTGAATTTGTGGAGCCAAGCATTGGAGCCAAAATTTCACTAATTATGATTAGTGAATTTTAGTTATGGTTCAGCCCACTAATCCAAGATCAATTCCAAGATTCTCCACTAAGTGTGCTTAGGTGTCATGAGGCATGAAAAGCATGAAGGACATGCACAAAGTGTGACTATATGATGTGGCAATGGGGTGTAGTAAGCAAATGCTCACCTCCCCCTCTAAAATTTAATTGGATTGGGCTTCTACCAATTCAATTAAATTTATTTCCAACCACACACATCAAATATCCACTTAGTGCATGTGAAATTACAAAACTACCCCTAATACAAAAACTAGTCTAGGCGCCCCAAAATACAAGGGCTGAAAAATCCTATATTTCTAGGGTACCCTACCTACATTATGGAGCCCTAAACACAAGGCCCAAAAATAATGAAACCTTAATCTAATATTTACAAAGATAAGTGGGCTCGTACTTAGCCCATGGGCCCGAAATCTACCCTAAGGCTCATAAGAACCCTAGGGCCTTCTCTTGCATCTCTGGCCCAATCTACTTGGAGTTTTTCTATCCAATGCCTTTGCGGGGTAGGATTGCATCATTCCCTCCCCCTTGAAAAGGATTTGACCTCAAATCCCGAGGTTCTTGAAACTCTGGGCTTTTTTCCTCAACACCTGTAAAAAGAACAAAAACATATGTATTAGTGGTGTTTTGTATGTTGAAGTAAGGTAAGGTCTGAAAACTCATTTCATGGGCATCTTCCCATGAAGGAACATGGTTCCTCACCAACTCAATGAGTGGTGCTACAAGTATAGAAAAATATGGGGCAAACCTTTTGTAAAAGTTTGTTAAGTCTTGGAAGCCCCAAATTTTTCTTACACTTGGTGGAGCAGGCCACGCAGGAATGACCTTTATTCTCTTAGGGTTCATGGGAACCCCTTGATCACAATTTAAAAAATTAAGAAAAGTAAAGCAATAGAACATACCTTTTTCTGTATTTTCATGTTGATTATTCCTACCAAAAAGTATGACAAACCTAAGGTGTCCCATATGAGTGCCTAAGTTTGTATTGAAACTAAAAATAAGAGCAAACCTACCTAATGAGTCCCTATGTACACAAATCATGAAGATGTTGGGTGCACGAGTGATTTTACAAAAGAGTGTTGCACCACCAAAAACATTCATCACACCACCTATTTTAGGGATTTGGTGCCTAATAATACCTATTTTGGGCACCAACAAAGCACAAGGATTTAATCTCTTGCGAACCAAACCCTCATCCAACAACTCATTTACTTGAGGATTAAACTCAAGCCTAAGAGATGTGGCAATGCTAACAAGTGTCTTTTTACAAAGGAGAAAATGTGGAGGTTGTCTAAGAAGGGAAATTTCTTTAATATTTGTCTTTATTTCAAAATGTCTTTCCTTCTTAGCTAACCTCTTGGAGGAGACACTTACCTCCTTACACTCCTCCTTAACCATTAAAGGTTGTCCTTCTTCTTGGGGGTAGATCTCTTCACTAGATTCTTCCCCTTTTGCTTCTTCACTTTTACTAGAGGAAGGCGAAGTAGTAGCCTCATCTTGACTACTATAAATGTCTTGGCCCCTCATAATCATGGTTTTCTTGGTGGAGCATTGAGAAGTAATGTGTCCTCTTCCAAGACATTTAAAGCACTTCATGGAGCTAGTCTTCTCTTGCATACTAGCCTTAAGGGGTTGCTTTTCTATTGTCTTTCCCTTATCATCTTTGGGCTTAGAAGGTCTCACCCCTAAGATTCCTTGACCTTGGTCTTTCTTTTGATAAGAGTGAGAGCCATAAGATTTTGAAGTAGACTTCCTTTTAAGTTGTTGCTCTACCCTTATTTCCCAATCTAAATTAGCCTCTACATTGTCCTTCCCATGGAAGTATGGGAGTTTAATGTTAACCTCTTGAGGCTTTCTTTCATTTTCTCTCCTATGGGAGTGAGGTCTAAGATGTGACCTATGCCTTCCTTCATAATAGTCACGAAGTTCTTCACTTAGGCTCTTGCAAGAGTTATGACTACTATAGGAGACATGTTTTTCTCTTTTCATTTCTTTCATTATTTTTCTTCTTTCTTCCTCTCTTATTTTCTCTCTTTCATCTTGACTTATTTCTTCCACTCTTTTTTTACCTTTATCTTTTCTCTCTTGTTTTTCTTTCCACAACTTAAGGGATCTCATCTCATCTAATATCTTAAACAAGGGGTCCTTAGGAGTAGAACCCTCACCATTAACACTAGATGAAGAATGAAGACTCATGTTGGTTCCTAAGTTATGGTTCTTTCTTGTTGGGGGTTTGAAAAAAAGGTAAAAGAAACTATGGTTGAAACTAGCCAAAATAAACACTAAAAAAGGTGTGAAAGATAAGGTAAAAAATAATTGGTAAAAGGAAAGCTATCTAGGCGGTTTGACAATGGAGGTAAAGGAAATAAGCTATGAAAGTAAGCAAGAAATTAAAGTGCAAGAAATGCAAACTAGGCGGATCCTAAGAGTGTTTGGTTGACCTCATTTAAGGTTCCCAACAAAACACTCACTATCCTAAGGGAAAATTGCCTAATATTATTACACACAAATGGAAGTAGGGTGACCTAGCGGAGGCTCCCAACTTACTTCCAATGAAAGACCTTTTTGTTACAAAATTTGAAAGCAAAGCAAATTGCCAATTACAAAATTACAAAGAAAAAAGTCCTCAATTGTGGTGGCTATTCTCTCTTTAGTGTTTTACTCAATTTGGAGTGCTTCTTAGTCCAATAGCTCTTAAGGTGGTTGGCCCCTTGCTTCTTGACTCAAATTCTTCAAGATATGGCACCAATCCTCCTTTCCAATTCCCTATATGGCAACTCACAAGCAAGGAAACAAAGAGACAAGCAATAACCAAAGACCAAAAAAAAAATGAAATGAAAGCTAAACCAATAGAGTTTTAACAAGACAAATTTCCAAGGATTATTCAACAATTAAAGCAATGAAAAGCACAAAAAAAGCAAGCTAGGACTCAAAGAGAAACCTAGAATGGCTCTAAAGTAGAGTAGAAAAACTCTAAAAAAAAAAAAGACTCAAGAAACCTCTAGTTTTGGCACTTGTTTTCACAATAATTTTCAATTGAAATTTCAGAACTAGGATTGGTATAAAATAGGCACCAATTATAGAACAAATTTTGAGCCAAAACAACAAGCACACTTTCCTTTCACTTTTTTTTTTTTTTTCCTGGACACTGATTTTTCTGCCAACTTGTGAGATTTTTCTTATTTTTTCCTTTAATCCAAATCGCTTGGTTATTTTTTTATAATTTTGGTCCAGATGTCTAGAAAATTCAGTAAAAGTTTCAGCTCAAAAAACGTAGTGACCAATTCCCAGTAATTTATACAAGTTTGTATGTTCAAGCTGCCAGCACCAGCGATTTCAACCTAGAAATCAAGAGTAGTGTTCATGTTGCTTAAGGCTTGGATAGTTACAATTTGTGTTTGCTTATGCTCAATTATCTTGAATAACACAATTAAAGAGAGCTTAAGACTTATTTTGATTCACAAATCCAGCCACAACTCAGCACCACAACTCAACTTCATCATAGGCATCATGTAGGAAACTTAGAAAGCAAAAAAAAAGTTCAAGAACAAGACTACTTCTAGGAATTGATTTAGAACATGTTATGAAGTAAATAACATGCATGAATTAGACTCAAAATTCAAAAGATAGGCTAAGAATGACAAGAATACATGAACAAATGTATCTAGAATTCAATTAACAAAATAAAATTCAACACAAACTTAGAACATAATGTGACAATTACTATGACTAAACATGACTCTAAGACAACATGGATTAAGTGATTTACACTTAGATTTTTGTGTTTTTTTTTCTAATCAATATTTTGGAACAAAATTTAGATCTAAAGGTTCAGCACAAGAATATTATGAATGAAAATTGATAGAACCTAAAATCAACACAAAAACAAGATTCAAGAGTAGATCTACAAATTTTGAACCATAGAAATGCAAGAACAAGTGTAGATCTAAGATTTAATCGGTTTATTTTTTTTTTTGAATCTACTCTAAACAGAACCAAACCACAAGACAATGGAGGATATACATGGAGAATAAGATGAAGAACAAGGAATTAAAGATAATTCACCGAACAAAAAGATAGAGGAAGCAAAAGAACATCACCTAGATGAAGATGCTCTTGATACCACATGATGCAAGCTCCATTGGAGCTTGTAGGCCTAGGATCTTCTTCATCAATGGATTCCTTTGCTTCTTGGAAGATGAATGGCAGCGGAATGGAGAAAGGGAGAGAGAGAGAGGAGACGCCTCTTCAAGGAGAAGATGAGTCTAGAAGAAGCTCACCACCATAGGAGGCCATGGATAAGAGCTTGGAGGAAGAAGGAGATGAATGAAGGGAGAGGGAGAGAAGAGCACGAAATTTTGTGCTCTAAATGAGCTTTGAAATCTGAAGTTTAATATTCAAATCATCAAAGTTGAAAAAAATGCACACACATGACCTCTATTTATAGCCTAAGTGTCACACAAAATTGGAGGGAAATTCAAATTTCACTTGAATTTGAAATTGAATTTGTGGAGCCAAACTTTGGAGCCAAAATTTCACTAATTATGATTAGTGAATTTTAGTTATGGTTCAGCCCACTAATCCAAGATCAATTCCAAGATTCTCCACTAAGTGTGCTTAGGTGTCATGAGGCATGAAAAGCATGAAGGACATGCACAAAGTGTGACTATATGATGTGGCAATGGGGTGTAGTAAGCAAATGCTCACCTCCCCCTCTAAAATTTAATTGGATTGGGCTTCTACCAATTCAATTAAATTTATTTCCAACCACACACATCAAATATCCACTTAGTGCATGTGAAATTACAAAACTACCCCTAATACAAAAACTAGTCTAGGCGCCCCAAAATACAAGGGCTGAAAAATCCTATATTTCTAGGGTACCCTACCTACATTATGGAGCCCTAAACACAAGGCCCAAAAATAATGAAACCTTAATCTAATATTTACAAAGATAAGTGGGCTCGTACTTAGCCCATGGGCCCGAAATCTACCCTAAGGCTCATAAGAACCCTAGGGCCTTCTCTTGCATCTCTAGCCCAATCTACTTGGAGTTTTTCTATCCAATGCCCTTGCGGGGTAGGATTGCATCAAATTGGATCTCTTCTCTATTTATCTGCCAGTAGACCAGACATCATGTTTAGTGTATGCATGTGTGCTAGATTCCAATCCAATCCCAAACAATCACACTTGAGTGCAGTAAAAAGGATTATCGGATATCTCTTAGGAACTATTAACCTAGGATTATGGTATCCTAAAAACTCTACATACAACTTAATAGGTTATTCTGATTCAGATTTTTCCGGATCCAAAACCGACAGGAAAAGCACTAGCGGAACTTGCCAATTTATAGGATCTGCTCTTGTCTTATGGCACAACAAGAAGCAAAATAGTGTTGCTTTGCTGAAGCAGAATATATCTCTGTTGGCAGTTGCTGTGCACAAATCTTATGGATGAAGCAACAATTGTCTGATTATGGAATTATTCTTGATCACATACCCATTAAGTGTGACAATACCAGTGCCATTAATCTATCCAAAAACCCAGTACTACATTCTAGAACAAAGCATATAGAGATTAGGCATCACTTTTTAAGGGATCATGTTTTTAAAGGCAATTGTGTTTTAGAATTTGTAGATACTAAAAATTAACTTGCTGAAATCTTCACCAAACCTCTCCCAAAGGAAACATTCTTTGCCATTAGAAGAGAACTTGGTCTTTTAGATGCTAGTGACTTAGATAAATAGGTGTTCATTATGTTTTTGTCTTGTTGCTATGTTTGTTAGCATATGATATATGTTTATTATTTTTCCATGCACTTTGGATTTTTGATGTTGCCAAAGGGGGAGAGAAAAATGGGTATTTTAGAAATCAAGAACATAATTTAAATTTAAGCATGAATTCAAAAAGAAAGGGGGAGAAAGAGATGAGTGAATGATAGAACAAATCTTGCATGTATTCTCTTGATTTCAGGTTTGTCATCATCAAAAAGGGAGAGATTGTGGAAGCAAAGCTTCCAAGCTTATTTTGATGATGCCAAAGACTCAAGTCAAGAATCAAGATTGAAGCAAATTTCAAGAATCAAAGGGTCATTCAATCAAGAATCAAGATTCAAGAGAAGACTCAAGATATGTAAGAACCTCAAGAAAAACATCAAGATAAGTATAAAAAGAATTTTTCAAAGAAAAGATTGAATGACACAATTTGTCCAAAATAATTTTTCAAAGAAAAATCTTTTACCAGAGTTTTTACTCTCTGGTAATCGATTACCATACAGTAATCGATTACCAGAAGTCCAAAACAATTTTATAACTGTTTTACAAAGTAGTAATCGATTACCATGGGCATGTAACCGATTACCAATGTTTTTGAACGTTGAATTTCAAATCTCAAGAGTCATAACTTGTGACAAAATATTTTCAAAATAGTGTAATCGACTACACAATATTTGTAATCGATTACCAGTGGTTTTTGAACGTTGGATTTCAAACCTCAACATGAAGAGTCACAACTTTTGATAAAATAAACTGTGTAATCGATTACACCATAATGGTAATCAATTACCAGTGACTGGTTTTGAAAAATAAATTGCCAAAGAGTCACAACTTTTAAAGTGATTAGTTTTTGCCAAGAGTCACAACTTAAAGTGACTGGTTTTTGAAGAAATTGTCAAGAGTCACAACTTTCTTAAAGTGAATGGTTTTGAAGAAATTTCCAAAAGTCACAACTTTTAACATGGTTTCTTCAAGAGCCATCAAATGGCTATAAATATGTGACCATGACACGAATTTCGTTAATGAGATTTCTCAACATCTTTCTAAGCGTTTTTGTTCAACACTTGCTTTGTCAAGAAAAGTTCATTGGCCAAAAACTTGTGCTATTCTATTTTCTTTCTCTTTTCCATTCTTACAAAAAGCTGTTCAAGAGACCTACTCTTGGTGACTGTTTTCAAGAGAAGGTCTTCTTGGTTAGAAACACTGAACACAAGGGACCCACGTTCCTTGGGTTCATTGCAAGAAGCTGGATTTGCTTCTTGGTTGATCACTGAACACAAAAGACCAATGTCTTTTGGGTTCATTGCAAGAAGTGTGTATAACTTCTTGGTTGTAATCACTGAACACAAAGGAGGGAAGTCCTTTGTGGTTCATTGCTTGTAAATAATTTTACAAGGATAGTGGAAATTTCAAGCGGATTGCTTGGGGTCTGGACGTAGGCACGGGTTGTGGCCGAACCAATATAAATCTGGTTTTAAATTCTCTCTTTCCTTAATCTTTTTTACTTTCTGTTATGTTTATATTTCTTTAAGTTTACTTTTCCTTATTTTTTATTCGAATAACTTACAATTAAAGAAATAATTAAATCTAGGGAATATCTAAGAAAAAGAAATTTTCAATTAGGAATAGTCAACGAAATCTTAATTCAACCCTCCCTTCTTAAAATTTCTGAGGCCGCTTGTCCAACAAAAAATCTTAAAAGGAGTTGAATTCATGACATTTTCCTCAAAAATAAGATAATAAAGCAATAAAAAAACTTACTTTATTTAATTAAATATATAAACATTATTTTGTAAGCATCATTAGTCAAAAGTTATTATTTTTAAATTATAAAAAAATAAAAAATATTTTTTTAATAAATAAATGTTTTAATTTTATTTTATACCATTTTATACATTTATATTTTGAATAGTTTAAATATTTTATTTTCATTTTACCATTTTATAATTAAATTTTATAAATTAATATAAAAATTATTGCAAAAATTGTTTTGTAAGTTGATTTTAATATACATATTATTTTTACTCTAGTTTTATATATCAATATAATTATATCAATGAATATGTAAATTATTTTTATTCTAATTATATACTTTAATAAAATTTATATATTTAAATTTTAGGAAACTTACATGTTAATATTTTTGTTTTAACTATAAAAAATTATTTAATGTATAAGTTTTACAATACCAATTATATAAATCAATAAAATTACATAAATTAATATGTAAATTATTTATATAAATTATTTAATGTAATTTATAAAAATTATGTAAATTTATTTTATACATAAATAATATTTTTTTTATTTTTATTATAGAAATAATAAATTTTTAATTCTTTACATTATTTAAATATTATTTTAAATCTAGGTAATTTGTATAAATTACATAAAATAATTTTTTAAATAATGTATATATTAGATTATTTATAAAATTATAATAAAATAACTAAAAAATTATATATAATTTTTTTTAATTTATATTAAAATAAAAATAAATACATGTAATATTAAATATTTTATTTTTATTAAAAATTTATAATTAAGAAAATTTAACATCTATTTACTAATGATACATGTAAAATAGTGTTGATAAAATTAACTAAACAAAACAAGTGTCTTAGGGACTGATAAAGGGTCTCATGAGTTCAATTCCTACCAACTTTTTTTTTCCAGTAAATTTAATCCTTTGCCACGTAAGTGACATGTCAATAGTCTACATAAGCAACATTGCCACATCAAAGTCAACTTTTGACGAAAGGATTAAAATTTCTTATTATGAAAGTAGGAGGACTGAATGTCTTGATTTAGAAATAGGAAGCCAAAATTGTGGATTTGAAATTATAAGGGATCAAAATTTTAATTTAGCAAAAAAAAAAAAAAATGGAAGCAAGAAGGGGAGGGTGGGAAAGTGGGAGAATGTGGGTGTGACACATAGACATATACTGGTATGTAGACCCATATAATTTAATGAAAATTAGCATTTTATTTTTATTTTAAGATATGTAATTTTATATTGTTTAAGGTAAATATAGAGTATCATTTATTTGTATGTAAATTTATTAATTATTTTTTTAATATTTATTATTGAGTAGGCTAAATAGTTATTAGGGATGACAATGGTATAAGGTTGTATCGAATAGTATTTTCTCATCATCATCATCATCATCATCATCACATTAGATGAAAATACACATTGTGTCCGTCTCATACTTGGACCAATATTTTTTTCGGCGAGTATCAATGTATGTATTTTATAAATATTTGCAAGTATATGAACGATATCCGTGAATATTTCTTAAAATAAAACTTTAAAACCAAAACAAAAACAAAATTAAATAAAGAATTATCATGTAAATATCATAGTGATATCAAGAGAAAATATTACCTTGAATATTATAGTGAGCCTTGAACATTCAAAAATATTTTTTAAGAGAAAATTATTACTAACAACTACTTGAAGTAATTAATAAACATTTTAATACAATATTAAATCATTTTAATTATTGAAAACTAGACTTATTTTTAATATAATAAATATTTCTATTTCACTTTTTTTCTTGTTATTTCTATAAACAACAACAACGGCAACAAGACTAATAATAATTAGAGTAATTTTGATTATAAGTATCATAAAGATAATAATTAAAATTTTTATAATATATTTTATTAAATGTTTTGAAGCATTTATTGAATCTCAATTAATTATCATTTCAATGGGATTTAGCAAAATAGTTGTTATTTATACAAATAAATTTTTTCATTTTTAAAAGTAATTTTATAAAATAAAATAATAATATGTGAAAAATTTAATGAAAATCTTATGAAAACATGGAGAGAAAATTATAATGGCACTTTCTGTATTTTGCTTCAATTACACATGTTTTTTTTTTCAATATACAAAAAATCCCCTAACCTATGTCTTTGTCATAGGGACATCTGGATCCCAATCCTAAAACAATGTTAACTCCTTTTGTATATTTTGGTCACATGATAGACACGTGTTATTGATATAATTATTTTTTGTCACACCCTCTACCCCGATATACATATTTATATAATAAAATACATGGAAATACAGAATTAAATAAAATAGATTTTATTTTCTAAGCATAAAAGAGTTCACGTGGGTAAAAGGTTCACATCCACGTTAATCATCAAATTAAAAACTTATCAAATAAGGGTATGAAAACATCTTCGACCAAAAACAAGGGCGTCCAATTTTTTTATCAAAGGAAAACAAGTTAAGTAGCGGAATAACATAAATTAACATGTTCAGAACATTATGCAAATGATATAGAAACTCATGCCCTAATGCCACATCCTATCAGAGTGTTGTGTTTCAGCGTCCTCTAGCACGAGGTTTTTTTAAAGCCATCCATCTAACCATTTACTCCCACGAACACAAGGTTGGAGATCATCACATGATCCAAACACAAACAACACACATGAAGTGAGTTATCACATTCATAAATAGGTAGAAATAAACGAAAGCACACGCACGCACACACACACACACACGTATATCAAGCTCAACTTAGCACAATTCACATCATTTTACTACTCATTGCATAACATCACTTGTCCCAAGGATTTAATTACATTCCACACCTTCACATTAATTACGTGTTCAGAGCAACACATCTCAAGTACAACACGACATCTCACACTCACACAGTTCATTACTCAACTTCATGTAACAAGTCACAATGGTCATTGCACAGACGTTATGCAATAGATACACTAAGACTCAATGCGTACAACATCTCAATGCACATGTATCCTACAATTAAACACATACTCTATTTATCACATACACCCAATCTCAATCACAATGTTATAATCCCAAAGCAACATATTATCACACCTCATGAATCATATACACATCACACAATATTAATATATATATGACACAAATACAAAATTTACCTATGAACTATGCAATACACACAACTACTCAATTTTTTTTTTAAAATCATTTTAACTCGTTGTGCCTCAAAGTGATTAGACTCGTTGGGTTCCCACAGTGGAGTCCTTTAGCAAACTCTTTGCGCATTAACTCGTTGCCGTTAAAGGGCCTTACATTTGTGTGATTGTAAAATTCATAGCTCATAACTCAATGCACACAACATCTCAATACATGTGTGATCTCACAATTTAACACATACTCAACTTATCACTTATACACAATTCATCACACTTACATAATTCCAAGACAACATGTTATCACGCCTCGTGCATCATATACATGTCACATAGTAATAATATTAATATATTGTGTTCATTTGACTAAACCTCTCAACAATTTCACATAATCATATCCAAATCGAAGGAATCAAAATCATATGTCAAAAACATGAAAACACCAAGAGCACTCAATTTTATCAACCAATTCGCATCAGGATATCAATTGGCCAGTCAAACATAACAATCTCGAAATTATAATCGTAAAGGCAGAATTATAATATAATAAGCATCCCAAAATAAACCTCAATTTAATCATTTAAGGATCCCTACACATGTTCATTCTAACTCCAATTATGAAAAATGCATCCATTACCTCTAAGTGAGCTCATGTGTGTAGTCTAGCAACGATGGTGGCATCTCTAGCGATTCCTTAAGATTTCTCAAGCTTTTCCTTTGGTTGCTCTGTTAGGTTTTCCAAGCATTAGAGAGAAGGAGAAGACATTGGATTATCAATTTTACTATCTTTGTGCAAAAATGAGTTTCTAAGGTGGTGTCAAAACTTCAGGACGATCCAATGGGTTTTATTAAGACAGGTTTGAGTGCATGCTTAAAAAATAAAGGGTTTTGGAAGAGGAAGAAGGGATAACGAATTTGGGAAGAAGAAAAAGCGTAGAGATATATCGTAATTGTAAAAACTGACCTATTATATCTATATTTATAGTTAGACTACTCCGAGCCTATTTTTTATTCTATTTTTCTTTATTTTATGATTTTATGGAAAAAAACTCTATTTTACTCTTTGATTAAATAAATAATGAACTAAAACATTCATTTATTTTTTAAAACATCATTTTACTCTATTTATTTTCTAATATTATGAAACCCTTATTTTTATTAACAAAAACTTTTTAATCTCATTTATTTAATTTCTAAAAACTCTATTAATTTATTTTATGAAAAATGGAGTGTTATATTTTTATTGTTATTTTACATACTTCTTGTTTAGCGTCGAATATTGAAATTTAATACTCTTTCTTGACTTAATTATGAATAAAGCAACACATACAACTAATCGTTGGTGAAAATAACGTTTACAAAATAAAAATTATTACTTCGATTACACCAAATGAAATAATTAGCTTCATTGTTTTTTATTACTTCAATTAAAATATATTATTTATAATCATCTTAATCAATTAAAATTACAGCATATATCAATAGTAATTATCAGAATTAATATAATCATGTATTTTTATATATAAAAATAGAACTTTAGCAACATTTAGTAATTACATATAATAATAAAAAAATTATACATGATAATTACATGTTTACCTTAAAATTTTATTTTAAAATCATTTTAATGAATGCTAAAATTTTTTAATTCAAATATATTTAATAATTACATGTAATTATCTTAATTGTATATAATTGATTATTACATTAATTACTCCCATTAAATAATATAAAAGATCTAATAACTTTGCTTAAAATAATTTTGTGTGAGAAAATATTTTCAATTATTTTAAAAGACAATTTATAAAATAAAAATCAAAACAAAAAAAAATCATTATAAATTAAAATTTATTAAAAAAACCTAATGCCTTTTTCATATAAATAATATAGATATTCACAAAAATAATATAAATAATCATCAAATAATTACTTACTTTATTATATGAGATTTAATTGATGTTTTTATATATATTTATATAAAATTTATAATTTAAGTGATATTTTTTGTAAAATTAATATGAATAAAATTTAATTTATATTAAAATAGATAGAAGTGTCATACCCCAATTTCGTCTGGGGGCAATTGTTTGTTAATATTTGGATTCTTGCCGGCCGAATTGAGCTTCTTAACACTAATCGCTGTGCAATCCGAAGGATTTTGCGACGTTTCAGAAGGAAACAAACAAAATACTCAAAATGGGGGCAAAATGATCAATTTAGGGGCATTCTTCAGCCCCTGGGCCCACCTGGGCTCATTAGAAGACTTCAAGGAGAAATAACCAGCTCGCCTGGGCGAGCAAGTTGCTTTTGGAGGAAGCAACCAGCTCGTCTGGGCGAGCTATGTTGTAACCTCCTCCCCCCATTTTCCTATAAATAGGTGTGGGGTTGAAGGGAAGGGGTTCAACATCATTTATATGCACATTTCACTGAAATTAGTGAGAAGAAGGAGAAAAAAAGAAGAAAAATCAAGGTTGAGGCGCTTCTGTAACGCTTCTATAACGTTTCTGTGAACAATTCCATGAACATTCTTTGTCGTTCTTCATCGTTCTTCGTTCTTTGACCGGTTAGTTTTCTATTTTGAAGCTTTGAATTCATTCTATGCACCCTTAGGGGTCCATCCTTGCTTTGCATGTCTTCATCTTCATTCTTCTACCATCAGTGATCTTTTTCTTTTTTTAAGCTATTTTCGACCGATCATTTAAGCCGTAATCTCACTTAATCAATGTTAAAATGAATTTCAATCGATCGTTTGTGTTGTAATCTCATTTAATCACCTTTAAAACGAAATTTAAACTGATCGTTTATGTTGTAACCTCAATTAATCATCAAAAAGATAAGTTTCAACCGGTCATTTACTTTGAAAGTTTTATTTTAATGAGTTGAAAAATAATCAAGTAAACCAAAGCTAAAATCAACTCATAAACAAGCTTTTTTTGTCCACAAGAAAATCACTTGAATCCGTTCAAAGGCCCAACACCTTAAACGTTCTTTTTACTTTTAAACATTTAAAATGAACCTTTAGAAGTCTAAAGTCAATCCTACGTGCAACTTTCTTTCTTTAAAGAACTACGTATGTCTGAGTTCCTCATCGCAATTGAGGATACGTAGGAGCAAGAGCCCCGTTCTTGTCGACCCCAAAAAGCTAAAAACATAAAAATGGAAAATAAAATCAATTTGAAGTCATGATTTTGCAAATTTGATTAAAGGTTGTCATCCCTTGTGACGGACGCATGGGGTGCTAATACCTTCCCGGTGCGTAAACAACTCCGAAATCTTTATTTCTTAAAATTCGTAGACCCATTTTTTTTATTTTTCTAACGTTGTCCTCGAATAAAAGTTGGTGGCAACTCCACACGTTTCTCCTCCCTTGGAAGACGAACCTGCGAGCCTCGTGTCGCCCTTCCACCAAAGGGTAGGTTGTGACAATTGACTACTCCATTGAGGACTGTTTTTTTTTAGAGTTAGGCCATTTTAATCTGTCTGCATTCCTTATCGTGACTTTCTCTATAGTTTATTTCCCTTTATTTCTCTTATGTTCTTGTATGCATATAACTCTTTGATGCTTTTAGTGTATTTGTTTATTTAATGTATGCATTGATATAAATTTGTTCATTTGATGCACACACAAACACCTACACTTTTTGCACACACTTTGAGTTGTTAAGGGCCCTACACCCAGGTCCATGGGAACATAGGAAGTGGAGGTGAATTTGTGGTCATGCTAAGTCTCCGACTTGCTTGATGACAATGAAACCTCATCTAGAGTTTTTCTCTTTGATGATATGTTGTCGTTGGTAGTCCCTACCGCCACAATGTTTGATATCAAAGGGGATGATATCTCTAGAAACCTTTGAAAGCTAAATGCAACCACCTTGGGAATTATCACCAAATAGCGAGCTTTTAGTCCCCCCCATTAGGTTCCTAAAATAGGGGCAAGGAACAAACACACTACGTGTTGTTTCCTTGATATTCCCATGCATTGTGTTTGCAATGTCATGTTTGTGTGCGTCTCTGCTGTGTTATTATTTTGATGGCATTACCATGCTTGTACATCTAGTATGATTTCTGTTTTGTGCTATCAATCGCATGCTCTCACACATGTATATATGTATTGCATCGTGACTCATGCGTTGCATTTGTCTCGTCATTTTGTCACGGGAAGTCAGAAGGTCTGCATCGCCTTTTTAAATGCATACATGGGGCACTGTGGTGATGAATGCAAATGAATCATGATGCCTGAATGTTTGTGAGTAAGAAGAGATGATCTTCCGGGCTCTTGTGTCTGTAAAATGCATTTGTGTAATGCATAGTATAAGAATTCCTTCATGCATTCATCATATTTCCTCCATGATAGGGTGTCGAAGTATTGATTCAAACAGAATTTTTCATTTCTAGCAAAAACATGGAATCGAATCAGGCACCCTTGCTTAATAAAAGGTTCTATCAAGTCAAAATTAAAAGCCTAGAGGTTGCCATTTTATAAGAATTGGGGCAATTGATGGATCAGCTCCAAGGTCAAGCCTTCCGCAAGGCCTATGTGAAGATTTGGGATCTGGCTATGATAGAAGTCTTTGTCGAAGCCATTGCATCCCTCACTCAGTATTATGATCAGCTGCTAAGGTGCTTCATGTTTGGGGACTTTTAGCTAGTGCCGACCGTGGAAGAGTTTGAAGAGATCTTGGGATGTCCGCTAAGGGGAAGAAAACCATATATTTTTTCTAGAGTTGTCCTCTTTCCAAATATGGATGGACTGCTGGACTTAGCGGCGATCGATGCCTTCCTTGCTTATCACCATAGCAAGGAGAGTATGGTCGTTGCTATTTTGGCCAATGCCTATGACACTTTCGACTGAAGATGTGAAAAGAGTGGCGCAAGGATTGTTTGTTGCACACCAGCTCTTTATGTGTGGCTAGTCTCGCACCTCTTTTGTCATGAAAGTAGACCCGTCTGTCCCCTACAAGGTCACTGCTTGTGTGTCGAGAAAGGGAAGGCAAACTGGGAGCAACTCTTGGCTAGTATGGTAGGGGGATCCATTAATTGGTTCCCCTGATGGAAGGAAGGAAGAGCCGGGGTTTTGTCCTCATGTGAAGGATTCTCAAACGTCCCTTTGATGGGAACAAGGGGTTGTATCAATTATAATCCCATCCTTGCCATAAGACAACTTGGCTACCCCATGAGAGGAGCGTCGTCGGAGGAAAGCATCACACCTTTCATCGCAAGGGGTTTCAGTGACCCCAATGCGAGGATATTTCAAGGAGTTCGCAAGGCGTGGTGTGCAGTGCAAAGGAAAGATAAAGAGATCAAGGGAAGTAGCAATGGGATCATCGACGGCTATCATAAGTGGCTGAATGCTCGGACGCAAGGGTTGGATTGGCTCCTAAAGCTAAAGGTTTTAAGAGAGGAAGAGGCCGAAACCCCTGAGGAGAGTGAGGAGGTGCAAGCCCTAAAGGCAGAACTTGAAAGGGCACAAGCAGTCAAAGAAAAGTTCAAGACAATGACCATCAAGGTTCGGAAAGAGTGCGACGAACTGAGAGACATTAATGTGGCCACCGCCGAAGCATTGGAACGGGAAACAAAGAGGGCCCAAAAGGAAGAATGCGGTCGAAACAAGTTCCGAGGGGCTTTGTTGGGTAGCTACAGTGAGCTTAAGCTTCGAAGAGCCGAGAGAGACCAGTCGAGAGTTGAGGGCATGATATTGGAAGATAAGTTAAAGGCTTGTCAAAGGTCAAAGAGAAGTTTGTCCGACCAATTGAGAAAAATGGAAGAAAACATGTGGGTCATCGTTGACCAATACAAGGAGAAGCTAAGCCTAGCGGGAACCCATGAACCAAAGCTAGAAGACGAGTATGCAAAGGTATCGGTCCTGCAAGCAGAAAGGGAAGCAAAGGAAAGGGCGATCGATTCATTACACAGAGAAGCAATGATGTGGATGGACAAGTTCGCCTTTACTTTAAATGGGAGTCAAGATCTTCCAAGACTGCTAGCTAAAGCCAAGGCGATGGCGGATGTGTACTCGGCCCCCGAGGAAGTTCACGGGCTCCTCGATTATTGTCAGCACATGATCGATCTGATGGCTGTTAGTCGATGAATACAACTAACTTTTGTGTATAAAACCTGTGTAACTTGTATCAAACTCCTCCAATTTATGGTTATTTTGTAGTGTTGTAATTACTTTTGGGTAAAGATAGGTAATAAATACTCAGTACTTCCATTTTGTGTGTTTAATAATCGTTTTCTCTCAATTTCAGGTTAATTAGGCGAGTTTGTATAGTGCTGATTTTCAGCCTCTCGCTAAGCCAACCTATCGGCTTAGCGAGCCATTCGCTGAGCGCAACACTCCTTGGTTGAGCGCGAGGAAGAATCTGGAAGAAGGATGAGCTGTGCATGTCCATTGAGCGAAGGGCCATCCTGCTAAGCGCACCGCTTTAGTCCATTTGCTGAGCGAGCAAAGCCCGCGCTAAGCCGAAATTCACTAATGCATGCTAAGTGGTTCAAAATTGCACTAAGTGTACGAGCACGAACAAAGCCACCTATTTAAGCCTAAAATTTTATTTTGGAGAGGAGTTTGGCCTTTTCTTGAAGCTTCTGCATGTCTAGAGAGTTCTAGAGAGAGAAAGGTCCAAGTTCAAGAAAGTTTGAGAGATTTTGTTGTGTGAAGATTTGCAGAGACCAGAGCTTGAGATGAGTTTGTGAGTGATTGTAAGGTCTTAGAGGTGGAGGAGACATCCCCACTACTTCTATTTCTGCAATCTTTCATCTTTCTCTTCTCTTTTTTTGTAAAGGAAGCTTCCCAGTTATGGAAAGCTAAATCCTCTGTTGGATCTTCCTTGTAGGTACTTGATGTAAATATCTTTTTATCTATCTAATGATGTTTTGTGTGTTCTCTGTGCTATCAGTATTTCACTCTAGTATGCTTTTACCTTGATCACATAGATGCATGCTTTGTTAGGGTCATTCAGCAGTGGAAACTGGTCTGATTCTTAGAACTTGATAGGACAAGGCTAGTTTGTCGTACTATCATGAGGGATCGGGGTACGATAACCTAGTTGTTGTATGTTTGTCTTAATGCGGTCCTGGTCGAGTTTAGTCCAACAAGAGGAATCTGCGGATGATGCTTGATCAGGATTAGGCTAGACTATCATAAGGAATCGAAGTTTAGCATTTCAGGAGACACCATAGAACGCATAAGCATTGTTAAGTAGAGAATATCCTTTTAACATCAGGCACCTATTAGGAAGACCAATGTGTCGTTTATTAAAGACAAATAAACGACACGTTGGTCTTCCCTAATCAGTTCAACTACTTAATCCAACCCGAAATTAATTGACTAAGCGAAAATTAACATAAGGTTGTCATTATGTGATTAAGCAACACATAAACCAATTGATCCCTCTCACATGTCCATTAAGCATGAACGTAAATTAAATACAGAGACAATTAATCAAGCATTAAGCATGCATGGATTAATAGCAACAAATACAAAGCAATTGGTGAAAGGGAAAAACTGATTAGAATTCAATAGTAATAACAAAACCTCAAAGAGAGCTGTGCTTGATCCTCAAGAGAAAACAACACTGGAGACTTAGCCTTCCATTAATCAGCTGAAACGAAAACGAATTCAAAGACAAAAGTAGAAAACGAAATTGCAATTTGAAGCAGAAACGAAATTTGATTGCTACATGAACAATGCGAACAATAACACGAAATTGAAAATACAAAACCCTAAAATATGTCAACAGTCCCCCACTCTACTAAAACCCTGGTGCTGTTATATAGGTCCTCAGCCCCAAAGCTTACAAATTTGTTTTAAGTCCAAGTCCAAAAACGAAATAAAATAAAACTGGACCAAATAAAATAAAATTGGATGAAATAAAATAAAATTGTCTGCTCTCTTCAAGTCCAAGCCGGTTCAGCCCAATTTCGGATCCAAGCCCAATTGCTTATAATTCTCCTGAAATTAAATTAAAAACTCAAAATTAATCAAGTAGGCCCAAATGATAAAACTGCATAATTAATTTGACAATTAAGGCTAATCAGTAATTAAAATGGTGTCAAAAAGGGTTAAGAAATAGGAGTAAATAATGACACATCAAATTCCCCCATACTTAGCCTTTTGCACTCCTGGGCAAAATCAAAAAGCAGAGCAAGGAACAAATCCAGAGACATTAGAGAGAGACAAACAAACACAAAAACATTTATATATTTCTCAATGAATCCCAAGGAATGGGCAACATCCAACACATAAAGAGTTAAAGAATCAAGACAGTCATGAAAATCATCCAAGCATCTCAAACATGGCAAGGTAGTCAATCAGATCAAGAATTGAATGAAAAGTGATAAAGCCTCACATGATATGCACTCTATCTCTCAAGTGTCTAGGCTACTGTTTATTCTCAGAGCACCCATGAAAAACAAACACCACATAGACTTGGCAAGACTCTAAAATTGACAACCAAACATCACAAACACATGCATATGAGGATCAAAAGGTCTTTCAAGGTTGTAATGGGGCCACGGACAAGGTAGAGGAAAGTATGGGATAAGTAGCTAAAACCCAAAGGAATAGAGGAGCAATGGGGAATAAGTGGAAATTAAGCAAAAGTAGTAAACCCAAAACCTCCAATATCAACAAAATCAACCAAGTCTTCAAACCAGTACAAGTCCTCAAAACAAAACCTCATTTACTCAACTTCACTCTTTTTCTCTTCTGTTCTATTTTTTTTGAATTTTTTTTTGTTTTTGTTTTTTTAGAACAAAAAATGAAAATTTACAAGCATTTTGAATATTTGAAAAATAAAGCCACAATTAGGCAATATTTGAAAAAATGCCTAAATCATCTCCCAACATGCATGTGAAGCAAGAAGTATCAACAAGAGTCAAGCCAAGGCAGTTGTGCAAGTAATCAATGGGGCAAAACACACTGAATAAAATAGATGATGATGACTCAAAATCTCACCAAGGGTAAATCTATCACTTTCAATTCGACCTTTCAAAACTAACTTGACATGTAGAGAAAAACAAGGATTTCAATTCACAAAATGCCAAGAAACTCCTGTTTCAAAAACAATTACCCATTATATGTACATAACCTAGAATTCAAAGAGAAACATGCAATGTTGTACACAAAAACATAAAACCAAAATAACAAAATTAACCTAGAAAACCCCAAACAAATAAAAATCTCCCCCCACACTTAAACAACACATTGTCCTCAATATAGCATAATCATAAGATCAAGAGCAATCAGAACAATCAATAAATTTGGACAAGTGCAATAAAAGTAAAGAAGGAGATAGAAAAAGAAAACTCCCTAAGTCATAGCGGAAGAGAAGTAAGGTGAAGTAAGGAGATCTCCTCCACCACTATAACCACTAAGGAGGGATTTCTGAGGAAATGTTTCAGCCGGTGTCCATTGACCTTGAAGCTCTTATCTGTGGATTCACTTTTGATCTCAACTGTACCATAAGGAAAAACATTATTCACCACAAAAGGACCAATCCACTTTGACCTCAACTTACCACTCATGAGTCTGAGCCTAGAGTTATACAATAAAACTTTCTGTCCAATCATGAAGTCCTTCTTAGCTATCAAGTTGTCATGGAACTTCTTGGTCTTCTCCTTGTAGAATTTGGAATTCTCATAGGCTTCTAAATGGATCTCATCTAGCTCACTTAGTTGCAACTTCCTTTCCTCTCCAGCCTGATCAATAGAGAAGTTGCAGGTCTTTACAGCCCAGTAGGCTTTGTGCTCTATCTCTACAAGAAGATGACATGCCTTACCTAAGACAACCCGATAAGGAGACATTCCTATGGGTGCTTTGCAAGTAGTCCTATGCGCCCAAAGAGCATCATCCAGCCCGGTGCTCCAATCCTTTCTGTTCGGTTGCACAATCTTCTCCAAGATCCTTTTTATCTCCCTGTTTGAAATCTTAGTCTGCCCATTAGTTTGGGGGTGGTAAGGTGTGGAAATTCTGTGCATGACCCCATACTTTTTGAGCAAGGCATACATGGATCTATTACAAAAATGGGTGCCTTGATCACTAACGATGGCTTTAGGGACTCCAAACCTTCAAAACAGATTAGATCTAACAAAATCCACAATAACCTTAGCATCGTTAGTTCTGGTGGCTTTGGCTTCCACCTATTTTGAAACATAATAAACAACAAGGAGAATATAAACAAAACCAAAAGAGACAGGGAAAGGCCCCATAAAGTCTATACCCCAAACATCAAACACTTCACAGAACAACATGGATTGTTTAGGCATTTGCTGTCTCTATGAAAGTGAGACGCCTGCTCTCTGACAAGGCTCAGTAGTGCTACAGATTCTTTACGCATCCTTGAAGATGGTGGGCCAATAGAAACCGCAGTCAAGCACCTTGCGAGCTGTCCTCTGTATGCCAAGATGGCTACCTGGTGCGGAAGAATGACAGAATTGCAGGACCGAGTCGATCTCATGGTCTGGAATGCATCTCCTAATAACCTGGTCACTGCACAACTTCCACAAATAGGGGTCATCCCAAATATAATGCTTAGGATCGCTTTTAATTTTATCAGTTTAAGCTTTAGGTGCTAAGGGAGGAAAAACAGAAGCAACCATATAATTCACAATATTAGCAAACCAAGGAGTGGGGAAGGAATAAGAAATCTTATACAGAATGTACAAATGGTCATCCGAAAAATCATCCCGAATGGGTGAGTCCTCAGACGCACGCTCAATCCTACTCAAGTGGTCAGCCACGAGGTTCTGTGCACTGCTCCGATCACGGATCTCCAAATCAAAGTCTTGGAGAAGGAGCATCCACTTGATCAATCTAGGCTTTGATTCAGCCTTCTTCAACAGATACTTCAGAGCTGCATGGTCAGTGTAAACAATAACACGAGTACCAAGCAAATATGAACGAAATTTCTCAAGAGAAAAAATTATCGCTAATAGCTCCTTCTTTGTGGTAGTGTAATTTTCTTGAGCAGCATCCAAAGTTCTGGAGGCGTAGTAGATCACCCGAGGCAGCTTGTCAATCTTTTGAGCAAGGACAACCCCCAATGCATAATTGGATGCATCGCACATCAGCTCAAATGGGGCTGTCCAATCAGGTGCCTGAATGATAGGGATGGTAGTCACCGAATGCTTGAGGCAATCAAAAGCCTCTTTGCATCGGTCATCAAAATCAAACTCCACCTCCTTTTGCAGCAGATTGGATAGTGGAAGGGCCACTTTGCTAAAATCCTTGATAAAGCGCCTATAAAACGCTGCATGGCCAAGAAAAGAACGAACCTCTCACACGCAAGAGAGGTAAGGAAATTGTGAAATAACAGCTATTTTTGCAGGGTCTACCTCTATGCCCCTAATGGAAATGATATACCCTAAAACTATACCGTGTTCTACCATGAAGTGACATTTTTTAAAATTCAGCACAAGGTTAGTTTCAATGCATCTATTAAGAACTCTATCCAGACTATCCAAACATGCATCAAAAGAGGATCCATAAATAGTAAAATCATCCATAAACACCTCTATGCAACTCTCTAAAAAGTCACTGAAAATGCTAAGCATACACCGCTGGAAGGTACCAGGGGCGTTGCATAGGCCAAAGGGCATCCTCCTATAGGCAAAAGTGCCAAAGGGACAGGTGAATATGGTCTTTTCTTGATCCTCAAGAGCAATATGAATTTGTAAATAACCAGAAAACCCATCAAGAAAATAGTAATTGTTAGACAAGTGGCCTCAGATATCTTAAGAAGGGAGGGGGGGGTTGAATTAAGATATCCCAAATTACTTTCCCCAATTAAAAATTTATTTCACTTTCTTTTCAAGTTATAGATTCCCTTAACAATGAACTTCTTAAATATTAATTCAAATAAAACAATTTGAATATGAATGTAAAGCAATAATAAACAAAGGAGATTAAGGGAAGAGAAAGTGCAAACTCAGATTTATACTGGTTCGACCACACCCTTGTGCCTACGTCCAGTCCCCAAGCAACTCGCTTGAGAGTTTCACTATCTTGTAAATTCTTTTTACAAGTTCTAAACACACAAGGACAATCCTTCCTTTGTGTTTAGAATTCCTTTACAACAAGAGACCCACAGTCTCTTAATCCCTTAGAGAATGAGTAGAAGAAGAAGAATGAATCTCTCTAGAAAGAGATAGATTTTACAGATTGAGCACTCAAATAATTCCTTAATGAATTGCAATTGAATTGGCCAAGGAATTCTTAAGAGGATAAAATGAATTTGCTCTCTGAGAGGATAAACACTTTTTGTTCTGAAAAACTCTGTCAAAATCGTGTCTCAAGTCACACATATATAGGCCTATGAAAGCCATTCAATAACCACATGAAAAGATGTGACTGATGAGAATGTTTTCTGAAAAACTCCTCTCGTAATCGATTACAATAAGTGTGTAATCGATTACACTCTTTAAAATTTGAATTAAAACGTTCAGAAACTGCTGGTAATCGATTACCATATATGTGTAATCGATTACACAGTGCAAATTTTGAATTCAAATTTTAATAGCTGTTGTAAATCAGTTTTGGCCACTGGTAATCGATTACATCCTCTAGTAATCGATTACCAGAGAGTAAATTTGTTGAAAAACACTTTTTTTAGCTAAAAATACTTGGCCAAACCTTTTGCTAATCTAGTTGGAATTCCCTTCCATTTTAATATCCTTTCTAAGACTCTATAGACTGTCTTGATCATCCATCTTGATTATCTCTAATTGCTTTGTCTTGAGTAATTCTTTGAGAAGCATATGATTCATGTAATCCTTTGGCATCATCAAAACATTCAGCTTGATCCTTTGTTCTACAATCTCCCCCTTTTTTATGATGACAATACCTGAAATCAAGACAAGCTATATACAAGATGATAGCACGTTCACACATCCCTTACTCCCCCTATCTTTTGGCATGTATGCCTAACTTTTCTTAACGATAAATTTCTAAATTTCTAATTGATTTCTAACCCATGTTCTCTCCCAAGTTCTCTCCCCCTTTGGCAACATCAAAAAGAACTAGAGCAAGGCAATCAATAGCCAAACATTAACACAATAAATATCCAAACAAAGCCAACCATTAAACCAAAATAAATCCATACATTGTCATAATCAACAAAAGCAATGTCTAGAAATATAATTAGAGTGCAAGATTACGATAACTAGAGCAATAAAAAGCCAAATACACGGCGTTAAAACATAGTACTAATAATACTTAACCACTAATAATACTTAGTCTTAATAATAACATATAAGCTAAGAGGATGATGGAGGCGGTGGTGGTGGATCAAAGCAAGTACGGATGAAGGAGACATCTTCTTCAACTTTGGTGATCCTTGATTCCATGGCATCAAACCGCATGTCGACTTGCAATTCCATATTATCAAACTTGTCACCAACAAAAGTCTGAAGACCATCGAACTTTTCCAAAAGCTTTCGAAGAAGAGAGGAATTATCTTCAACTGGTAGGTTGCCTTCATCATCAGCGGGTGGAGCACCCTTTTTGACCCAAGAGCCATCATGCTCTTTGCGGTAACCAAAAGAAGCAATCACAGCAGCACCAATTAAAAAGGATCTCTTGATTGGAACGTAAGGTTCAGAATCAAGAGGAATTTGAAAATGGCGGAAAAAGAGAGTGACAAGCTGTGGATATGGTAGTGGAGCATTTAATCGCAATGCCTTATGCATGCGATATCTGACTAAGTGTGCCCAGTCAAGTTGACGCCCTGTATGAAAGGCCCACATGATAATTAGATCTTCCTCAGAAACCTGGGCAAGGTTGGAAGATCATGGAAGCAAAATACGCACAATTAAATAGTGAAGGATGCGGCTTTCAAAAGCCAATGACCCGACAAGAAGACGTCCGGTCATATCCGCATTGTTGGTGCAAACCAACTGGCGGGCATCATGGGCAGAGAAATCAAATTTCCAGTCGTCATTCAGTGTGCCTTCAAATGGTACACCGTCATTGGGTAATTTGGTTAAGTCATAGAAAAGGGATTGGTCAATGACCATTTTTATCCCAAAAATTTCTGAAATCAGAGTGCTGTCCTGAATTTCAAGATTACAATAAAAAGCTTTAACCAATTCAGGATAAATAGGCAATTGTAATGACATAAAAGGTAGAAGACCTAAGTTCTGAAAGGCTTGAATGGAATCAAAGGTTTCAGCAGAAAAGAATTCCATATCAATAAACTTAGGGCCGATAATGGAACGAGATGAGAAAAGATTGGAGTACCATTTCTGCTGTTCGTCGGAAGAAAACACTGGGGAAGAGGACAATGAGGGTGGAATTGGTGCTGTGGATGCGCTAGTGGCTCCGGAACGATGAGCTCTTGAAGCCGAAGCAGAGGCGGAAGAACCCTTTCGTTTCTTTGACGATTCTGCCATTTGAAGGAGTTTTTGCAGATTTTAATCGGTGAAATCAAAAGAGAAATGAAAAAGAAGAAGATCGCAATTTACGGGAGTTGATTTGATGGAGAAATGAGTGAGATACGAAGGTTTGGAGGTTTGGGAATGGAGGAACGTCGTAAGAGAAAAGGGGTTGTGCAGGGATTTCTGAAAATGTGATATTTATAGAGCAGGACGCGTGGTAATCGATTACAAGTAATGGTAATCGATTATAGGAGGAGGCAGCCTACTGGTAATCGATTACATGAATACTGTAATCGATTACAGCCTGTAATCGATTACAGTATTCATGTAATCGATTACCAGAACAAAGAATAGCCTTTTTCTAAAAGAAAAGCTTATTTCTAAGTCTCAAAACTTATACTATCTTAATAATTAATTATACTAACAAAAAATAAATTAAACAACACAAGCGTTATACTCAATCAAAACACAATCAACCATTCATAAAAACAAGAATTCAAACAAGATCAAACAAACAAAATAATCTATACACAATAAATAAGAGTGAATCAATCAATCAATCAATCATCCAATCAATTCCTATTTTTCTAAATCTCTTACGTCTAAGAGACCTAACTATCTTCTAATAGAGAAGAACACTTCCTTGGGGAGAGGTTTTGTGAAAATATCAGCAAGTTGATTCTTAGTATCAACAAACTCTAATACACAATATCCCTTTAGGACATGATCTCTAAGAAAGTGGTGTCTAATCTCTATATGTTTAGTTCTAGAGTGTTGAACTGGGTTTTTGGATAGATTTATGGCACTAGTATTATCACACTTAATAGGTATGCGATCAAGAATGATGCCATAGTCAGATAATTGTTGCTTCATCCATAAAATCTGTGCACAACAACTACCGGCAGAGATATACTCTGCTTCAACGGTAGATAAAGCAACACTATTTTGTTTCTTACTATGCCATGAGACAAGAGTCGATCCAATGAATTGACAAGTTCCACTTGTACTTTTTCTATCAGTTTTAGATCCGGCAAAATCAGAATCAGAATATCCTATTAAGTTACATGTTGAATTCTTAGGATGCCATAATCCTAAATTGATTGTTCCTAATAGATATCTCATGATTCTCTTTACTGCACTTAAATGTGATTGTTTGGGGTTGGATTGAAACCTAGCACACATACATACACTAAACATAATATCAGGTCTACTAGCAGATAAATAAAGAAGAGATCCGATCATACCTCGATATTGTTTTATGTCTATAGACTGACCAGATTCATCTTTATCTAAGTAACAATTAGTGCTCATAGGTGTAGACATGTGTTTTGCACTATCCATCCCAAATCTTTTGATCAATTCCTTGCAGTACTTGGATTGATTGATGAATATACCTTCTTGAGTTTGCTTGATTTGTAATCCCAGAAAGTACTTTAGTTCTCCAATCATTGACATTTCAAATTCACTTTGCATATCAAGGGAAAACTCCTTGCACAATGAATCATTAGTGGATCCAAAAATTATATCATCAACATATATTTGAACCAACAAAATATCATTATGCTTTCTCTTTATGAACAATGTGGTATCCACTTTACCTCTGGAGAAATCTTTTTCTAGAAGAAAATTGCTTAAGCGTTCATACCACGCCCTAGGGGCTTGTTTCAAACCATAAAGAGCCTTTTGTAATTTATAAACATGGTTTGGTTTATCAGGAATTTCAAAACCAGGGGGTTGCTCAACATATACCTCTTCTTGAATTAAGCCATTTAGAAAGGCACTCTTAACATCCATTTGATAAAGTTTAAAATCCATTATGGATGCATATGCCAATAGCATTCTAATGGCTTCTAATCTTGCAACAGGAGCATATGTTTCTTCATAGTCTATTCCTTCTTCTTGATTATATCCTTTTGCTACTAACCTGGCTTTATTTCTAATAATTATACCATGTTCATCTAATTTATTTCTAAAAACCCATTTTGTTCCTATGATAGGATAATTTTCAGGTTTTTCTACTAATTTCCACACATTATTTCTTTCAAATTGGTTTAGTTCTTCTTGCATGGCAATGATCTAGTTATCATCTACTATGGCTTCTTTTATATTTTTAGGTTCAATCATAGATACAAAAGCCATATTATTGCATAAATCTTTAAGAGAGTGTCTAGTTGTTACCCCTTTTGAGATATCACCAATAATGTTGTCGAGGGGATGATCTCTTGAAGCTTTCCATTCTCTTGGAAGTTCATCATTGAATTTGACTTCTTCTGGAGGATCTTCATTGTTTCCTTTATCATTTCCTTTGGAATCTTGTTCATGAATGTTCATATGTTCTAAAGAATCTGCAATGTCATCTAGCATATTCTTTCTTGACAATATAACATCAGATTCATCAAAGGTAACATGAATGGATTCCTCGATATTCATAGTTCTTTTATTATATATCCTATATGCTTTGCTTTGTAATGAATATCCAAGAAAAATGCCTTCAGCAGATTTTGCATCGAATTTTCCTAGATTATCTTTACCATTATTAAGCACAAAGCACTTGCAACCAAAAACATGTAGATGAGAAATATTAGGTTTTCTACCATTAAACAACTCATATGGGGTTTTCTTTAAAATGGGTCTTATCAAGGCCCTATTCATGATGTAACATGCAGTATTGACAGCTTCAGCCCAAAAATACTTTGGAAGAGAAGTATCATTTAATAAGGTTCTTGCAATTTCTTCCAATGATCTATTTTTCCTCTCAACAACTCCATTTTGTTGAGGGGTTCTAGGTGCAGAAAAATTGTGTTCAATACCATGTTCATCACAGAATAATTCAAAATCTTTATTTTCAAATTCACCCCCATGATCACTTCTAATGGATGCAATCTTGAGATTTTTCTTGTTTTGTATGACTTTAGCAAGTTTTCTAAATGCTTGGAATGAATCAATTTTATGTGTAATAAATAATGTCCAAGTATATCTAGAGAAATCATCAACTATAACTAGAGCATAGTAATTTCCTCCAAAACTCATGGTTCTAGATGGACCAAATAAATCCATATGCAATAACTGTAAAGGTTGAGTGGTTGAAACAACATTTTTAGGTTTGAATGAGACTCTTGTTTGTTTGCCCTTTTGACATGCATTGCATAGTTTATCTTTTTCAAATTTCAATTTAGGCAAACCAATTACTAAATCTTTTGAAATTAATTTATTTAAGTGATCCATGTTTATATGAGCAATTATTTTATGCCATAACCATGGATCTTCATCTTTACTAAGAAAGCAATGATTGTTTTCATGTTTTATGCTTAAGTCTATCATGTAAACATTATTGACTCTATGTCCTATATGCTTTATATTAATGTCATGCTTATGTTCTATAAGACATTTCTGAGAATCAAATGATACTAGATAGCCTTTGTCGCATAGTTGACTAACGCTAAGCAGGCTATGCTTAAGTCCTTCAACAAGTAGAACATTTTCAATGGAGTTTGAAGAATTTGTACCTATTTTACCCACTCCAAGGATTCTACCTTTGTTGTTGTCACCATATGTTACATGCCCGCTTTTCTTTGGAGAGATATGTGTAAAATTTGATGCATCTCCAGTCATATGTTTTGAGCATCCGCTATCTATGTACCACTTCTTTCTCAAAGATACCTGCATAATTAAGTTTTTGACTTAGGTACCCAAATTTTATTGGGTCCTTGCATGTTAGTATAAACTGAGGATCCTTTTGGGACCCATATCATTTTAATGTTACTATAATTTTTCTTGAAGTAGCAAGTTGATATACCATGTCCTCTTCTTCTACAGTAAAAACAAGTGATAGAATTAGAATTATATTTTTGTGTGGAAGTGGAAAAGTTTTAATGAAACTTTTGTTGTTTATCAGATTTATACCCTAGTCCATTTTTATTAGACACATATCTTTGTTTACTTAATATAACATCTAAATTATTTTTACTATATGAAAATTTTGAAAGTGAATTCTTCAACTCTTTAATTTCTTTTACATATTTATTACAACAACTACAAGAATCTGATATTTTCTTGTCAGAAATAGTGGAGATATTAACTTTTTCATTTGTTTTAGAAATTGAGACTTCATTTCTAAGAAGATCTAATTCTTTGTTTAATTTCGAAATCTCATTTTCTAAATTTGAAATTGTTTTCTTTGAAGATGAAACTAATTTTGCAAGTTTAATTGACTCTTTATGCAGATCAGCAAATGCATCTTGCAATTCATCAAAAGAAATAGATAAGTTATTCGAAGATGTTACCTCTTCATCACTTTTGTAACTTTTAGCCATAAGGTAGAGATTTATCTCTTCATTTTCAGAATCTTCAGAAGATTCCATATCATTTTCATCCCATGTGATGTATGCTTTCTTCAGTTTCTTTTCACTATGGTTTTTCTTTTCAGATTTTTCCATCTTTTTCTTGAAGATGGGACAATCAACCCTCAGATGTCCAGGTTGATTGCATTCAAAGCATTTTAGAGTAGAGGATGAAGTTTCTGTCCTTTTCTTTGATTTAAAATTAGGTCGCCTCTGATTTCCTCTTACTTTAAGAAATTTGTTGAACCTTTTCACAAAAAGACTTAGATCATCGTCATCATCTGGATCATTATCCTGATCACTTTCTTCTTGAATTGAGGATGATGCTTTAAGAGCAATTCCTTTCTTTTTCTTGTCATTTTCTTCATTCTGGTGCAATCTCAATAGTTCCATCTCGTGTTCCTGCAACTTTCCAAATAAAGTGGCAAGAGACATGTTAGATAAATCTCTTGATTCAGAAATGGCCGTTACTTTGGGTTGCCATTCTCTACTTAAACATCTTAACACCTTGTTTATAAGATCCTCATTTTGAAATTCTTTGCCTAAGGCTGCTAGATGATTTACTATATGTGTAAATCTCTTTTGCATGCTTTGAATATTTTCATTTGCATTCATTCTGAATAATTCATACTCATGAGTTAGTGCATTTATCCTAGATCTTTTAACATTTGTAGTTCCTTCATGTGTTAATCGAAGAGTGTCCCACATTTCCTTAGCACTCTTGCAATTTGAAACCCTGAAATATTCATCCATTCCTAGGGCAGATGTTATTATGTTTTTGGCTTTTAAGTTGTATTGTACTCGTTTTCTATCCTCTTCAGACCATCTATCTCTAGGTTTTTCTATGGTTATGCTTTCACTTGATGAACTACCATCTATTGAAACTCTTTCTACTGTGGTGGGTATATAAGGCCCTATTTCTATGGCTTCCCAGATATTTAGATCTATTGCCTCGATAAAAATTTGCATTCGGGTTTTCCAGTAGTGGTAACCCTCTCCATTAAAGATTGGAGGTCTATTGATAGAATTCCCTTCTGGAAATAAGGAGTTTGCTGAGGCCATCTTTTTCTTGAAGCTTCTAAACTTTATACAAGAATGAAGCTCTGATACCACTTGTTAGACAAGTGGCCTCAGATATCTTAAGAAGGGGGGGTTGAATTAAGATATCCCAAATTACTTTCCCCAATTAAAAATTTATTTCACTTTCTTTTCAAGTTATAGATTCCCTTAACAATGAACTTCTTAAATATTAATTCAAATAAAACAATTTGAATATGAATGTAAAGCAATAATAAACAAAGGAGATTAAGGAAAGAGAAAGTGCAAACTCAGATTTATACTGGTTCGACCACACCCTTGTGCCTACGTCCAGTCCCCAAGCAACCCGCTTGAGAATTTCACTATCTTGTAAATTCTTTTTACAAGTTCTAAACACACAAGGACAATCCTTCCTTTGTGTTTAGAATTCCTTTACAACAAGAGACCCACAGTCTCTTAATCCCTTAGAGAATGAGTAGAAGAAGAAGAATGAATCTCTCTAGAAAGAGATAGATTTTACAGATTGAGCACTCAAATAATTCCTTAATGAATTGCAATTGAATTGGCCAAGGAATTATTAAGAGGATAAAATGAATTTGCTCTCTGAGAGGATAAACACTTTTTGTTCTGAAAAACTCTGTCAAAATCGTGTCTCAAGTCACACATATATAGGCCTATGAAAGCCATTCAATAACCACATGAAAAGATGTGACTGATGAGAATGTTTTCTGAAAAACTCCTCTGGTAATCGATTACAATAAGTGTGTAATAGATTACACTCTTTAAAATTTGAATTAAAACGTTCAGAAACTGCTGGTAATCGATTATCATATATGTGTAATCGATTACACAGTGCAAATTTTGAATTCAAATTTTAATAGCTGTTGTAAATCAGTTTTGGCCACTTGTAATCGATTACATCCTCTGGTAATCGATTACCAGAGAGTAAATTTGTTGAAAAACACTTTTTTTAGCTAAAAATACTTGGCCAAACCTTTTGCTAATCCAGTTGGAATTCCCTTCCATTTTAATATCCTTTCTAAGACTCTATAGACTGTCTTGATCATCCATCTTGATTATCTCTGTCGCAACCTACCCTTCGGCGTAAGGGCGACGCGTGACTCGCGGGATGCGTGTTCCACGAAAGGAATACGCGCGGAGTCGCCACCAACGTTTATTTGAGGAAAACGTCGGAAAAACCGGAAAAGACGCGATCTACGAACTTTTAAGTGAAAGGTTCGGGAGTTGTATTTACGCACGGGGAAGGTATTAGCACCCCACACGTCCGTCCCAAGGGACGACAGCCTTTAATCGAATGTGCAAACATGACTTTGATTTTTTATGTTCCCTTTTTATGTCTCTACATCCTTTATACCCTTTTTTATATTTTTCTCTTTTTGTGGTCGACAAGGGTGTTTCCCTTTGCTCCTACGTATTCCTCAATTTGCGATAAGGAAATCAGACCTACGTAGTTCTTTCTTATCAAGTGATTTTTTTTACTTAAGAGGTGATCATTTTAAGGCGTTGGACCTTGAAAATGATCCATTTTACTTTGAAATGACAAACTTTAAAACCTATTTTTATGGACGAGCTTGACTAGGCGAGTTAATTTTAGCCTTAGTTTCACTTTAGTTATTAGTCAATTCGGTTAAGAATGAGAAATCCCAAAGAGAAAACGTCCGATTGATTTTCCGCTTTATTTTACTAAAAGACATTTTTTTATTATTATATTATTATTTTACCTCTCCTTTTTTATTTCCAACGTGGTTACGGCACGACCGAACGGTCGAAATTCATTTTAATCGAAGTTAACGGATAATACAATTCAAACGATCGGTGGAAATTTATTTTATTTTTAGGTTAAGCAAGAAATGACTTAAGTAAAATGGCTTAAGCACATCAAGAGGGGGTATAAAAAGTAAATGAAACAAGAATAAAAATACACGAAACACAATGTGGACCACCACGGGTGCATAGAATGAATCGAAAAGCTTGGTTCGAGGTACTTACCCGTTGAAGATCGAAGAACGATGAAGAACGAATGAAGAACGTCGAAGAACGGTCAAAAACCTTCGCGAAATTCCTTGCGGAAAACGTTACGGAAACGTTTCGAAAGCGCCTCGGCTTAGATTTTCTTCACGGAAACAATTTTTCCAAGCAAATTCGAAAGAGAGAGAAGTGCCTAAGGGGCTGAACCCTTTTCCTTCTCACTTCCTCCCCTATTTATAGAAAAATAGGGGAGATGCTTGCCGCCCAGCTCGCCCAGGCGAGCAGGGTTGCTTCCTCCAGAAGCAACAACCTTCTGGAGGAATATTCTGGAGGGCCCAAGTGGGCCTGGTTGCTATTTGCACCCCCATTTTTACTAAGTACACCCCCTGCCCTTTTTTGGTGATTCTTTTTTCGTAAAGTTACGGAAACTTACGAATTTCGTAACGATACTTGTTTTCTTTCTGTAATGTTACGGAACCTTGTGGATTACATAATCATCCCCTTTTTGACTTACGGAATGTTACGGAACCTCACTTATTTGTGCAACGATGCTTCCATTTGATTTCCGGTGTGTCACGGAACCTTACGGATTGTGCATCAATATTTTCTTTTGTTTTTCGGCATGTCCCGGAATTTCACAAATTGCCTAATGATGGGTGCCAAGCACCTCACAAGGACCAAAGAAAAGTCGCATTTCATCAAGCAAAGGTCCCTGGACAAAATTAGGGTATGACAGTTGCCCCTCTTTACTTGTCTTTTATTGGAAATAAAAGGAAAGTAAAGATAAGACACTAATTTTGTTCCTCTCGGTTGACGAGAGTCGCGGGTGACCATGAAATTTCCGCATGCAAATGACTTGTTGTTCCCGGGGGAACAAAAGGTGCAGAAGACTGTCAGTCTCTGCATGCTATCAAGCGTTCTGTCTTACAGATAGCAAAAGAATGTTTATACGGATAACGACTCGGGTATTTCCGCCCGTCAGCATGACTCAAAAGTCAGTATGACAGATCTTGTAAGTGCGGAAGATGATGTAAATCTCCGCGTGTCAAGGGGCTTGTCGGCCGCGATTGACAAAGGGTGTAGAATGACCACATTGGCCGCTGCTTGTCATCGGGCCCGCCGCCTCTGGATGACAAAAGGGTGCGGATAACCGTAAGGTGTCTCTGCGTGTCATCGGGCCCGCCGCCTCTGGATGACAAAAGGGTGCGGATAACCGTAAGGTGTCTCCGCTTGTCATCGGGCCCGCCGCCTCTGGATGACAAAAGGGTGCAGAATGACCATACTGGCCTCTGCTTGTCATCGGGCCTGCCGCCTCTGGATGACAAAAGGGTGCGGATAACCATAAGGTGTCTCCGCTTGTCATCGGGCCCGCCGCCTCTGGATGACAAAAGGGTGCAGATAACCGTAAGGTGTCTCCGCTTGTCATCGGGCCCGCCGCCTCTGGATGACAAAAGGGTGCAGAATGACCAAATTTTGTCTCTGCGTGTCATCGGGCCCACCACCTCTGGATGACAAAAGGGTGCGGATAACCGTAAGGTGTCTCCGCTTTTCATCGGGCCCGCCGCCTCTGGATGACAAAAGGGTGCGGATAACCGTAAGGTGTCTCCGCTTGTCATCGGGCCCGCCGCCTCTGGATGACAAAAGGGTGCGGATAACCGTAAGGTGTCTCCGCTTGTCATCAGGCCCGCCGCCTCTGGATGACAAAAGGGTGCATGTCACATGACCTCAGGGTCAGTATGACAAAGATTATGGGGCGGCCGACAAAAGCAAGGCTCTTGCTCCTACGTATCCTCCAATGAGGAACTTAGACCTACGTAGTTCTAGATAACTTGTGAGACTTGAAAAAGTCTCCACCAGAAGATGCCGACATCTCCGGAAAGGGCGCAGATGACCATATTGGCCTCTGCTCATCAATCACACTTGGGGTCACTGAATGACGAGGTGCGGATAACCATAAGGTGTCTCCGCGGGCTACCAGCTCTTGGGCCATGGTAACAGAAAGCGGTGTGGTCGACAAAAGCGAGGCTTTTGCTCCTACGTATCCTCCAATGAGGAACTCAGACCTACGTAGTTCTGGATAACTTGCGAGACTTGAAAAAGTCTCGGTGTTTTCTCCATTAAAATGAAAACATGCTTTAGCAAAGGAGACAAATATTCCAACTGATTAGAGCAGCATATGCCTTTTTGAGTGAAAAACAATGCGTCTACTGGGGAAGGAGAGTCTGCTGATGAAATTTTCTTATAACCATAAATGAGATTTTGGATGTTTAGCATTTCATTTCTAAATGACCATTTAGAGGAAACACTGGGTTCGACAAAAATAGAAGAAATCCACTCAAAGTGTATCAATCTCGCACAGGTAAGTGTTTCATCCTAATTCCGAACCATAGATATGTCATGACTTGACTTTGCAAATCATTTCCTATCAAATCAAAAAATTACATGCGTGATCATGGATCAATAGTACTTCTCTTGGGAATGGGGTTTTTTTTTGATGGGTTTTTCGGCTTTTGTGTGTTTTTGGCTTTTGATTTTTTTTGTTGGCTTTTTCCTTTTCTGTTTTTGTTTAGTGCGGGGCGAAAATTCGCTAGCGCACAAGATTTTGGGTTGGTAATCAAAGGGAGAAGACCACTTTCAGGTCGTGGTTTCCTTTCTTTTTTTTTTGTTCATTTGGCGACAATTCTGTACTGTTCAGATATTGTCTGGTCCAAAGACCTCTCTGCACATTTCTTCTGGTTTCTTTGACCAGGAGCTTTCTTCTTTTTTACTTTCTCCCATTCTTTGATTGGGAATTTCCTTTCCTTCTTTTTTTTTGCTTTCTCTTTGATTGGAAATTTCCTTTCCTTCCTTTTTTGCTTTCTCTTTGATTGGAAATTTCCTTTCCTTCCTTTTTTGCTTCCGAGGGTAAGGTTTATGGTGAGTCAGGATTTTGGCTCAAGGCTTGTAGAATGGCTAGACATGATACATGTCAGGGTTTGGTTTGGTTCACGGATAAAAGGGATGCCCCACATTATTTCCATGACACAAATGCAAAAATGATGATTTGGAAATTTTATGCAAAACTGGTCATGCATGCACCTATGTGGACACTCAAGTGTCAAATTTTTATGGTCATGTAATGCTAGGGCTCAGGATTTATTTCCTCTATTTTAAATCAACCCAACGTTTCCAAAATACATTCTTTTATCAATTTGTGCATTTATCCGAGTCCATTTTGGGCGTCCGGGGAATTTTCAGTGTTTACCCTTCGGGTGTACACACACATTTCTTCCAAAAATAGCTATGATCAACGAATTTTTTTCAAAGAAAAGTTGGAAGTCATCTCTTTTCAAAAGCATGTCGGTTTTTCAGCTAGATAACTTATTTTTCTTCTCTTTTCCCTTTCTTTTTTCTTACATGCTCTCCCCTTTTTTATTTTCTTATTTTTATTTTTATCATGATTTTTGTTTGTTTTATTTATTTTTGTTTTGGACGATGTTCCTAGACGAAGAACTCTACCCGGTTCCAGAATTTCAAACATCATTGATAGTAATGATATATAAACACTAACGCAAAAACCCAAACAAAAATGTATGCGCTGTACAAACGACAATCGAGACAACAAAAACAAACATTAGTATCTCAAGTCAAAACATAACATAAAAATGATAAACGAAATATGAAAGAAAACATGAATCTGGGGATCTCCCAGTCATGTAGCTCCACTCCCTCCCAAGAAGTCAAGCAAATCGGCCATCTCCTCGTCCTCGTGGGCCTCCTCTCCATCGCCAGGAGCTTCTGGGGGCGCCTCTCCTGCTTGGGCCTCGGGCCAATCCCCGGGCCATGCAACCTCCCCCCTGAACTGGTCTGGAGTAGGGCATGAAAAGGAAGCGAAGCCCTGGCTCTGCATGCTGAGGCTTATCTGGTACAGACAATCATGGGTCTGTACATGTGCCCAGTGGTTGGCCGCCTGTTGGCGAACCAAATGCCGTAAATACCGCTCCATGTCAAATGACCCAGCCTGGCCAGCCTGATGAGGTGGTGGGGGCGCGCCTGCGGCCTATGGAGCATCACCCTGAGCCTGTCTCTGGGTACAGTACTTCTCAATAAAAGCCCGGGTGATGGGCGGTCGAATCACCTTGGTAGGTGCCACGGGGACTCCGAACGACTGGCAGAGTCCTGTGATCAGTGCGGGAAATCCGAGGGCCCTGTTGGACTTATCTGGGTCCAAAGGGTGCCTGGTAGGCGCCATACCTGCAAAAATATAGATGGCATCAGCGATTAACTGAGCCACATGAACACTCATCCGTGTCAGGATGGCGTACACCAGCTGACACTTCGGCAGAGGGAGGTCGGAATTATGATCGGTGGGCAGGATGTTGCTGAGCAGCAAAGTCATCCATATTTGAGTCAGGGTGGTCATGTTGGTGCGCATGATCCGCACCTGTCTTCCGGCAGCAGTCCGGGCAAAATCCTGCCCCGGTATACATAGCAACTGGGCGATGGCCTCCTCATCGAACCCATCAGACCGGTTCCTCCTCTGGCCATACTCGCACTCCTGGCCCTCTTCCAACACCAACGGATATCCTAGGAGCTGGCCGATAGCATCGGCATCAAACGGGATCCACTTCCCCCTTACCTAGGACCTCATGTCACGCACGCCCTCCTCTGTCGGCCAAGCATTGGCATAAAACTCAAGGACTATTTCTGGATCAAACTTGGCCATGGGGGTAACCAGAGATGTCCACCGCCGGCGACCTATTTCTTCCTGGAAATTGGTATACTCATCGTCCCTGAGCTGGACGCGTCGTTCTCAGAGAAATGACCATCCCTTGATGGCCTCGAAGCGCTGCTGGTGTACCGCGCTCCTAAAACGGTGACTGTCATACTCAGGAGCGGAACTAGTTCCTTCGGCCGCCTTATCCTTCCTGGACCTCTTTGAGGCAAGCTTCCTCGGGGCCATTTCCCGTGAAGGCAAACATTTGGAAAGTTAGTTTTACCAAGAAATGCTACTCTTAAAACAAAAATGGAATACAACCTCCTCCAATAAACACAAACATCAATGTAAATTTAGAGCAAACTTATGCACATACTTCTTTACGAATGTTCACTTGCACAGGACATTCTTACAACTAAGAAAAATGCACCCATGTACAATCAAGGCACCTCCGTTACCTAGATTATTTATATGTACTTCCAAGGTGTATTTGATACCTACATCACATGCACTTCCTTGGCTAAATTTACATACATGCATACTCAAAGCATTTGGGGTACCAAAAATTGCACATGTGCACATTCCGGTATTTCTAATACTTATGCATATACAAGCTTTGTGATGAATCTTGGCTATCTACACAATAAGGTGCTACATTTCATGCTTTATTCAAGTGTTTTTGCCACCTAAAGCCGCATGCAATTTCAAGTATATTTCCTTTTGCTGACTAAAATTGTATTCAAATTAAAAGGTATTTTTGTAAGGCATTTTCTTTACATAACATGCAACATATTTATATTTTTTTGTGAGACATTTTGACTACCAAAAATTACATGTGCATACATCCAAGTATTTTGCTACCACACCCAAAGTGTAAATTGCCAAAGGTATTTTGCTACCTATTCTAAACCTACACGTTCATGATGAACAAGATTCCTAAACATCTAGGCGTAGGGAAATTATTGTAGCATGGCCCATAGCTGATTGCTGGCCAAAAGGGTAACTTTACCCAATATGCACCTCTTCTTGTGTTCTTTTGCATAAAAACTTTGGTTCCTAGGCCTAGGATATATGTGGGGCAATTACTCTAGCCCTTTCGAAACTGAATGCATGTCCCAAAAAAAATAGAAAATATGTGCAAACCAAATTGCCCCATGGGTTGTTTCCTTACAAAAATCACGCGCTAATGCCATTGAGTCATTTCACCGAACACTTGGTGGGCGCGCGTTTAGGCATCAATAGCAAGAGAACGGGGACAATGTGGCATGTCCCATTGCTTCAAAATGCATTATAGGCCTAGGGCCATCCCATATAAACCCCCAATTCAACCCAATCAAGCAAGAAAACAAACCAAAATTGCCCCACATATTTGAGCATATTCCCTCATTTTAGAGCACCAAAAGGAGATCAAAATACACCAATGAAAAGCTAGAAAGCTTAGGGATGGAATACTTACTTGTTGGTGATGAACAAAAGCGCAAAACGGAATCAAAAAACGCAAAAAATGATGATCCTAGGGCTGCAAATTCGTAAATCCTGTGGGTATGGCTTTTGAAAAGGGGGGAAAAGATGTTTTTGAATGCAAAACGTCCCCCCCTTTCGTCATTTTTATATTTTGGTGCAGAGGTTGCTCGCCAAGGCGAGCTAACCTGCACTTTTTTTTTTTTTTAGGGGAACATTAACCATGTCCCCTCCTTCCTTGTGGGTTAGAGTTTTGCCTAACTTGAACTTACTTAAGTTAGAATTAGGCGCTGATTACTTATTTTTAAAACAAACAAATAGTAAAAGAAAACTGCGAACACAAAGGATACGGGGCCGCCTTGCAGCGACGTTCTCTGCTCGTTTAGCGCGGAGAAGGGGCGACGATCAGTCGGTCGTGACCCCATCCCCATTTGCATCCGTCCCTGTGTACCTGCAAGTAAGAAACAACCAGGTGTGGCCAATCTTGACCGCATCGTTGTCCTACCTTGATTGGTTTTTGCTGTTCATGTTTTGTCTCTACCCCAGAAGGTAGCTCAAGATGATCCTGCCCCTGTTTTACCACAACAATATGCATGTGTATGCGTATGCGTATGCATTAATGTTTTCAAACGCAGCAAATTTTTAGGGAAAGTTGGTTTAGGTTCAATTTTAATTAAGCGCTTGGGGCATCCCATGAACTGAGCGGAAGGGCTCAGGTGATCACAAATCAACGCAAGGTTTGAAACCAACGTGAGGACTAAAGCCTCGAATGACGTTCATTTCTGTGAAAGATTGTAACGAGAGATACAGCAGACGGGAAATCCCTGGGGGAAATCCAGAAAACGCATAAAGATAAAGAACATGCAGCGACATCCTTAATTGCCCCAGATTCTAAGCATAATATCGCTTGACGACATCAGAATTCACGGGTGAAGATAGCTCTTCGCCATCCATGTTGATAAGCACCAGGGCTCCTCCAGAAAAAGCCCTCTTCACAACAAAAGGCCCTTCGTAGTTTGGGGCCCATTTTCCTCGATTGTCCTTGACAGCATGGGACATCTTCTTTAGGACAAGGTCTCCCTCATGGAACTTGCGCAAGCGTACTTTCTTGTCGAATGCACTTTTCATTCTTTGCTGGTACAAACGCCTATGACTCATGGCCGTTAAACGCTTACCCTCAATGAGGTTGAGCTGGTCATAGCGCGTTTGGGCCCACTCCGATTCCTTTAATCCGGATTCTGCCAAGATCCTTAATGACGGGACTTCTACCTCAAACGGTAACACAGCCTCCATCCCATATACCAATGAGAACGGCGTTGCCCCAGTTGACGTCCGCACTGAAGTTCGGTAACCGTGTAACGCGAATGGGAGCATTTCGTGCCAATCTCTGTATGACACAGTCATCTTTTGGATAATATTTTTGATATCCTTATTGGCCGCTTCCACGGCTCCATTCATCTTTGGCCGGTAGGGTGTGGAATTGTGATGCTGGATTTTAAACTCCTCGCACATTTCCCCCATCATCTTGTTATTCAGGTTGGTGTCGTTGTCCGTGATAATCTTCCTTGGCAAACCATATCGACAGATGATCTCTTTCTTAATGAACCTGACCACCACACCCCTCGTGACATTGGTATAGGAGGCCGCCTCGACCCACTTGGTAAAATAGTCTATCGCCACAAGGATGAAGCGATGACCATTCGAGGCCTTGGGCTCAATGGCCCCGATGACATCTATTCCCCACATGGAGAAAGGCCAAGGGGCGGACATGACATTCAGAGGATGTGGTGGGGCATTGACATTATCTGCGAACGCTTGACATTTGTGGCATTTCCTCACATGGACACAACAATCACTTTCCACGGTAAGCCAGTAATAACCTGCTCTTAGGATCTTCCAGGCCATAGCATGCCCGTTGGCGTGCGTTCCAAATGAGCCCTCATGGACTTCCTCAATCATGTGGTTTGCCTCCCTGGCATCCACACACCACAGGAGTGTCATGTCGTGATTTCTCTTATACAGTATACTTCCACTCATGAAGAAACCGGCTGTCAACCTTCTCAATGTCCTCTTATCATTGTCGGCAATCTCTGGCGGGTATTCTTTGCTTACGACATATTGCTTGATGTCGAAATACCAAGGCTTTCCGTCCCGTTCCTCTTCCACTTGGCAACAATGCGCGGGTTTGCCACGACACCAAAATTCAATGTAGGGTAGATCCCCGTGTGGTGTTAGCTGGAACATAGACGCCAAAGTAGCAAGCGCATCCGCCATTTGATTTTCCTCGCGGGGAACATGATGGAAGGAGATCTCATCAAAGGTTTTAGCCAATTCCTTGATATAGGCTTTGTAGGGTATCAGCTTGGGATCCCTGGTTTCCCATTCCCCTCTCAGTTGATGGATTACCAATGCTGAGTCGCCGTACACCTTGAGTAGTTTGACATTGGTGTCAATTGCTGCCTGGACGGCTAAGGCACATGCTTCATATTCGGCCATGTTGTTGGTGCAGTCGAATCCTAGTCTGGCTGTGAAAGGTAAGCATTGATTGTCCGGAGAGACCAATACTGCCCCAACGCCATGGCCTAGAATGTTTGACGCTCCGTCAAACCATACGGTTCATTTGTCCCGATCTTCGTCCAATTTTTCCTCAAACAAGGCCATGATGTCCTCATCCGGGAATTCAGGATGCATGGGCTGATAGTCGTTAAGAGGCTGTTGAGCCAAATAATCTGCTAAGGCGCTTCCTTTTATCGCCTTTTGGGTGACGTAAAATATATCAAACTCGGATAGCAGGACTTGCCACCGGGCGATTCGTCCCGTGAGAGCTGGCTTTTCAAAGATGTACTTAACCGGGTCCATCTTGGATATCAACCAGGTAGTATGGCTCAGCATGTACTGCCTTAGACGATGGGATGCCCATACTAAAGCACAACACGTTCTTTTGAGCAAGGAGTAGTTCATTTCACAAGTTGTGAATTTCTTACTTAGGTAGTAAACAGCGCGCTCTTTCTTTCCGGATTCGTCATGTTGCCCCAGCATACACCCCATTGACTCGTCTAAGATTGTCATGTACAAGATGAGAGGCCTTCCAGGTACTGGTGGCATAAGCACGGGAGGATTCATAAGGCACTTCTTGATCCTTCCAAAAGCCTCTTGGCAATCCTCATTCCAGCGATCAGTTTGGTTTTTGCGTAAGAGTTTGAACAACGGCTCACAAATGGCGGTGAGCTGTGATATGAATCTGGCGATATAATTCAAGCGTCCCAGGAAACCTCGGACTTGCCTTTCTGTACGGGGTTCCGGCATCTCAAGGATAGCCTTCACCTTTTCGGGGTCTACCTCTATTCCTTTCTGGCTTACAATAAAACCAAGCAATTTCCCTGATTTGACCCCAAAGGTACACTTGGCGGGGTTCAACCTTAATTGATATTTCTTAAGCCTTTCGAACAACTTCCGCAGGTTGACAAGGTGTTCTTCCTCAGATTTAGATTTAGCAATTATGTCGTCCACGTAAACCTCGATTTCTCGATGCATCATATCATGGAACAAAGCTACCATGGCCCGTTGATAAGTTGCCCCGGCATTCTTGAGTCCAAAAGACATCACCTTGTAACAGAACGTCCCCCACAGGGTGACGAAGGTGGTCTTTTCCATATCCTCTGGCGCCATCTTTATCTGATTGTAACCGGAGAAACCGTCCATGAAGGAAAATAAAGCGAAATTGGCCGTGTTATCCACGAGGATATCGATGTGTGGCAGAGGAAAATTGTCCTTGGGACTGGCCCGATTCAGGTCCCGATAATCCACACACATTCGTACTTTCCCATCTTTCTTAGGGACCAGTACAATGTTAGCAACCCATTCCGGATACCGAGCGACGGCCAGAAAACCAGCGTCAAATTGCTTCTTCATTTCTTCTTTTATCTTCAAGGATGTTTCGGGCTTCATCCTTCTCAGTTTCTGCTTTACCGGGGAACACTCAGGATTTAGAGGTAATCGGTGCTGTACAATGTCAGAACTCAAACCGGGCATATCTTGGTATGACCAAGCAAAAATGTCTTGGTAGTCTCTTAGCAGGATTATTAATTCTTCACGGATAGGTGCGGTAATACCTGTGCCTATCTTTACTTCCCTTTTTCCACTGCCAATTCCCAAGTATACCAGTTCCGTTTCTTCTTGATGAGGCCCCATTTCTTGGTCCTCATGGGCGACCATCCTTTCTAATTATGGGGGAAGTCCCACATCCTCATTCCCTTCATCTTCCGTTTGATTCGTTTCTTGCTCGAAGTTGATAAGCGGGTCCCAGGTATTAGTACCTTCGGGGGACTCGTCATCGGATCTGCCGTTTCCAGAAATAAAGAAGTAAACATGCAAATGAATGAGAATGGGTAGAGACGTAGGAACAGATGCAGAAAGATCCTTGTATTTATAAATTCAAAACAAAGGACACAAAGCCTTATCAAAAAGAAAAAAAAAACTCTAAAGCCTAGGCCCAACTATAGAGCTTTTAAAACTGTAAAGGTTTACATTATGCTCGTTGCGTAAATGTCGGGGCGTTCCTTCCGCAGACAAAACTATTGGTTGTGTCGCGATGTTGGGTTGAGGCAACGTGCTGGGTGCCGGCCCTTCGGGGATCGGGGGATAGAACTCGACATCCCTTCGAGCATAGTCTCGAGGGTCTTTGTGGACCTCGTCGGGCTGTTGAGGAGGCTCTCTCTCAAGAATGGGAGAAGCAATATGGCCCGCATCGTCTTGCAAGACGGGTGGTGAGTAGTTGGGCGGCAATCCATAAGGGTAAGCCGCTCGGTTGTATCCCAGGTGAGGGTTGCCATCGTGCCCCAGTGTGTCCCTTCCCCGTCCTACTATGTTTGAGGGAGGATGTTGCGCAGTTGCCAAGAGAGTTGGGTCTGCTTCGGCAGCCGAACTGACAGCGGCAGTGGTGGCTGCGTTTTTCTCCATGAGCTGTCTCATGCCTAACATGGCCTCCATCATGGAGGCCATCTGTTCTTTCAGAGCCGACATGTCGGCTTTCATCTGTTCCTGTGTCTCCTCTTGATCACCCATCGTTCTAGATTTGGATCTAGTGCGATAGGGATGCCTTGTGGCGCGTTTAGTTATGGTGTTTTTCCCTAAAACCAAACGTGAGGAGTGGGTAAAGAAAGAAAGAATGCATGCTAGAGATAAAATGCAGGAGTGATTTTTGATTCGCACAAGCTTTTTGGAGTAGAAACATGGGACCAACTCATCTTATTTCAAAAAAAAGGTTGTATCTAGCCAAGGTCTGAGAGACCATACAAGTTTCCTAGCGATTTCTAATTATGTGGGCCATTAAGTCTATCATATGCTGACAATAGCTGAGAAGCCCATGAATCTCTTCGGGGGCGGAGTAGGTGTCCGCCATCGCCTTGGCCTTGGCTAACAAGCGCGGAAGTTCTTGACTCCCGTTCAAGGTAAGAGCAAACCGATCCATCCACATGGTTGCCTCTTGGTGTAAAGAGTCAATCACCCTTCCTCTAGCCTCTTTTTCCGCGTATACTTAAGCATACTCGTCCGCGATCCTATGCTCGTGAGCCGTGGCTAGACCTAACTCTTCTTGGTACTTGGCGATGATAGCTAGCATATTGGTCTCCGTCTCGCATAAACGCTGAGACAAGCTCCTTTTGGACCTTGAACAGGCAACTAACTCCTCTTTCAAGACCATGCTGTGGGCTCGCGACTGGTCCCTCTCTTCCCTTCGCAGCTTGAGTTCACTGTTGCTACCCCACAGAGCTCCGCGAAATTTATTCCGGCCATACTCTTCCTGGCGAGCCCTTTTGGTCTCTTGTTCAAGGGCTCGTGCGGTGGTTGCATTCTCTTCCCGTAATCTGGCACACTCCTTCCGGATGTGTGTAACGGCCAACTTGAACTTCTCCTTGGCAAGTTTCGCCTTTCCTAACTCGCTTTTGAGAGCTTGGATTTCCTCGTCCTCTTCCAGTGCTTCGAAACTCTCTTCGCTGACGACTTTTAAGGTGGCGAGCCAATCTAAACCTCGTATATGAACCTTCAGCCATTCATGGTACCCACCAATGATGCCATTACGAATGCCCCTAAGTTCTTGATCCTTCCTTAACGGGGTTTCCCATGCCTTATGGATTCTTCGTATAGCCTTGGAATTTTGTGCGCCGAAATCCCTCACAAGGAAAGGAGACATGCCTTCTTTCGTCGGTGCTCCCCTCATGGGGCACCCTAGTTGTCTTATAGCGAGCGCGGGATTGTAGTTAATACAACCCCTCGTTCCTATCAGCGGAATGTTTGGGTATCCTCCACATGAGAAAATGACTCCTTCTTTTCCTTCCTTCCATCAGGGGAACCAATTGATTGTTCTACCTCCTATCCCGGCCAAAAGCTGGTCCCAATCTATTCTCCTCTTTTCAGTACACGAGCGATGGCTCAGGAGCGGACATGGATGCCTTGTGTCTTGCTGGAATAAGTGCGAAACCAACCAAACACAGAGGGCGGGCAAGCAACAGATGATTCGTGCGCTACTCTTTTCGCACCTTCGGTCAAATGTGTGAAATAAATCTGCCAGAACAGCTACCACCGGACTTTCCTTGCTATGGTGGTATGCAAGGAAAGCGTCGATTGCTGCTAGGTCCACCAAACCATCCACGTTTGGAAAGAGGACGACCCAAAAAATTAGCAAAGCTAACACATCCATAAACGAGACCCAATCTCCTTGATTGGCCATACCCCTCGCCTTGTCTTCTAGGTACCTCCGTGGTAGGCCCGCTATGTCGTTCCGAGTCTGTTTTATGCGGTCCAAACCTCTTGCTGAATCCTTGACCACAGTTGCAATTCTACTCAAAGAGGGGAGACACCCGGAGGAAAGATATGGTTTTCTTCCCCCGAGAGGACATCCTAGAATTTCCTCAAATTCTTCAATGGTTGGTACTAATTGGAAGTCTCCGAACGTGAAGCATCTCAAAGGCTGGTCGTAATATTGGGTGAGTGATGCAATGGCTTCTATGGATACCTCTGCTATGGTCAACTCTAAGATCTTTCCGTAAGTCTTGCGGAAGGCTTGCATTTGGAGAGGTTCCATCAACCGCCCTAATTCCTTAATGCTGGTGGTATCTAAGCTTTTAACCTTGACTTGGTAAAACCTCTTGCCGGTTTGATTTGTTCCCATGCTTACTAAGGTGAGACAAAAAGCTGGTGCAAATCAAAACTCCGATATCTCATGAATGGAATGGATGAATGCATGAAGGAATGCATATGACACAGATGTAATCTAGGAATGCGGGGGCCCGAGGAATTGTCTCCTTCTTAGATACAATGTCTAGGGGTAGCAAAGTGCCCCAACGTACGTTTTTAAGAAGGCGACACGGACCCTCCGTTGGTTTGTTTACAGAGGGGATCAAGACAGAACCCATATGTGATGCATATGCAAAAGACGCAATGCGGGAATGTACATAGTATGACAATATTCACATAAGCAAAAGGGTATATGATATTTATGCATGGCAGTGTGAAAAATGGCACGCAGCGTGTTTGCTCCGTGCCCCTATTTAAGGGACCTATAAGGGAGAGAACTAACTAGGCATTTAGCGATAACCCCCCAAGGTAGTCATATCTCTCTTGATGGTTTCTAGAGGTATTATCCTCTTTGAAGAACATATTGCAGCAGTAGGGACTACTAGCAACAATAAGTTCTCAAACAGAAAAGCTCTAGATGAGGGTTCACCGTAATCAAGCAAGTCGGAGACCTAGCATGATCACAGATTCACCTCCACTCCTTATGTTCCCATGAACCCGGGTATAGGGCCCTTTTTCACTCACCGTGTGTGCAAATAGTGTTGGTGTTTGTGTGCATCAAATGAATAAATATTTACCTCATGCATACATTTTAAAACGCACTAAAAGCAATAAAGAGATTATATACACAAGAACATAATGAAGGGAAACTAACAAAGGGATAAGTCATGGTAAAACATTGCACAAGATTAAATGGCCTAACTCTCTAAAAACAGTCCCCAGCGGAGTCGCCAACTGTCGCAACCTACCCTTCGGTGTAAGGGCGACGCGTGACTCGCGGGATGCGTGTTCCACGAAAGGAATACGCGCGGAGTCGCCACCAACGTTTATTTGAGGAAAACGTCGGAAAAACCGGAAAAGACGCGATCTACGAACTTTTAAGTGAAAGGTTCGGGAGTTGTATTTACGCACGGGGAAGGTATTAGCACCCCACACGTCCGTCCCAAGGGACGGCAGCCTTTAATCGAATGTGCAAACATGACTTTGATTTTTTATGTTCCCTTTTTATGTCTCTACATCCTTTATACCCTTTTTTATATTTTTCTCTTTTTGTGGTCGACAAGGGTGTTTCCCTTTGCTCCTACGTATTTCTCAATTTGCGATGAGGAAATCAGACCTACGTAGTTCTTTCTTATCAAGTGATTTTTTTTACTTAAGAGGTGATCATTTTAAGGCGTTGGACCTTGAAAATGATCCATTTTACTTTGAAATGACAAACTTTAAAACCTATTTTTATGGACGAGCTTGACTAGGCGAGTTAATTTTAGCCTTAGTTTCACTTTAGTTATTAGTCAATTCGGTTAAGAATGAGAAATCCCAAAGAGAAAACGTCCGATTGATTTTCCGCTTTATTTTACTAAAAGACATTTTTTTTTATTATTATATTATTATTTTACCTCTCCTTTTTTATTTCCAACGTGGTTACGGCACGACCGAACGGTCGGAATTCATTTTAACCGAAGTTAACGGATAATACAATTCAAACAATCGGTGGAAATTTATTTTATTTTTAGGTTAAGCGAGAAATGACTTAAGTAAAATGGCTTAAGCACATCAAGAGGGGGTATAAAAAGTAAATGAAACAAGAATAAAAATACACGAAACACAATGTGGACCACCACGGGTGCATAGAATGAATCGAAAAGCTTGGTTCGAGGTACTTACCAGTTGAAGATCGAAGAACGATGAAGAACGAATGAAGAACGTCGAAGAACGGTCGAAAACCTTCGCGAAATTCCTTACAAAAAACGTTACGGAAACGTTTCGGAAGCGCCTCGGCTTAGATTTTCTTCACGGAAACAATTTTTCCAAGCAAATTCGAAAGAGAGAGAAGTGCCTAAGGGGCTGAACCCTTTTCCTTCTCACTTCCTCCCCTATTTATAGCAAAATAGGGGAGATGCTTGCCGCCCAGCTCGCCCAGGCGAGCAGGGTTGCTTCCTCCAGAAGCAACAGCCTTCTGGAGGGCCCAAGTGGGCCTGGTTGCTATTTGCACCCCCATTTTTACTAAGTACACCCCCCGCCCTTTTTTGGTGATTCTTTTTTCGTAAAGTTACGGAAACTTACGAATTTCGTAATGATACTTGTTTTCTTTCTGTAATGTTACGAAACCTTGTGGATTACATAATCATCCCCTTTTTGACTTACGGAATGTTACGGAACCTCACTTATTTGTGCAACGATGCTTCCATTTGATTTCCGGTGTGTCATGGAACCTTACGGATTGTGCATCAATATTTTCTTTTGTTTTTCGGCATGTCCCGGAATTTCACAAATTGCCTAATGATGGGTGCCAAGCACCTCACAAGGACCAAAGAAAAGTCGCATGTCATCAAGCAAAGGTCCCCGGATGAAATTAGGGTATGACAATCTCTAATTGCTTTGTCTTGAGTAATTCTTTGAGAAGCATATGATTCATGTAATCCTTTGGCATCATCAAAACATTCAGCTTGATCCTTTGTTCTACAGTAATGAGATTTACCTGCCAAGCGCTCAAGCATTTGATCAATGAATGGCAGGGGAAAGTGATCTTTTCTGGTTACCAGGTTCAGCCTCCTATAATCAATGCAGACTTGCCAGCTGTTCTGCACTCTTGTGGGAATAAGCTCATCCCTCTCATTCTTGATCATTGTAAGACCTGTCTTCTTAGGAACCACTTGGATTGGACTCACCCACTGGCTGTCAGAAATGGGGTAGATGATTCTAGCTTGTAAGAGCTTGGTCACCTCCTTTTTCACCACATCTAGAATGATGGGGTTGAGTCGCCGCTGTGGCTGCCTCACTGGCTTAGCTCCATCCTCTAAAAGTATCATATGCATGCAAGTAGATGGGCTAATACCAAGAATGTCTGCTAAAGTCCATCCAATGGCCTTCTTGTGCTTCTTGAGCACTAGCAACAACTTCTCCTCTTATTTAGCATTAAGGGAGGCAGAGATGATCACTGGAAATTTTTCCTTGTCCTCCAAGTAGGCATACTTGAGGTTTGTTGGTAAGGGTTTCAACTCCGGTGCGGGTGGTGGCTGAACAGTGGGAGGAACCAGGGTAGGAGAAGAAGAAGGTTCCTCAGCCTGTACCTCATAAAGCAAGTCAGAAGTATATGTACTTCCTGCAACATGGTTAGTGCATTTTGACTCTAAAAAATCAACATCAAGAGGTACAACATCCAAAAAATCAGAACTAGACTCAAATGCAAATTTACTCTCAGATACAGGATCAAATTCAAACTCAGATTCAGATTCATTGCATGAGGAATAACAAGTATGCAGATCAGATAACAATGGATGCTTCCTACCATGAAGAGAATCAAAATCAAACATATAATCATCAACAATTTGATCCAGTATCTCAGCATGAAAAACAGAATGATCCTCAGATGGATGCTTCATGGCATCAAGAATGTTAAAATGAACAACAATATCACCTAATTCCATAGACAATGTGCTAGCATAAACATCTATCTTGGTTCGGGCTGTTTTCATAAATGGTTTGCCTAAAATAATTGGAACTGAACCATGGGAAAATCCCTCTTCCATATCAAGAACATAAAAATCAGTAGGAAAAATAAGTTCACCAACCCGAACCAACACATCCTCTATGAAACCTGCGGGGTAAGCAATATTTCTATTTGCCAAATGAATCACCACATCTGTAGATTGCAAAGGTCCAAGAGATAAGGAATTGAAAATGGACAGAGGCATGACACTAACTGATGCTCCTAGATCTAGCATGGCATTCTCAAATTTGTTGTTCCCAATAATGCAAGGTATACAAAAAGTACCTGGGTCCTTACATTTCTCAGGAATGTGAGGAACAGATTTACCTATCAATGCTGACACATTTCTGCCCATGCTAATCCTTCCATTTCCTTTGAGCTTCCTTTTGTGGGTGCACAACTCCTTCAGAAACTTGGCATATCTTGGAATTTGCTTGAGGGCATCTAGCAGAGGTATGTTCACCTCTACTTTCCTGAAGGTCTCTAAGATCTCCTTATCCACTTCTTCCATCTTTTTGTTTGGAATTGCTCTAGGTGGAAATGGAAGAGGGATAGGAGGCTGGTTCAAGTCAAAACTACTAGAAGAAGGTCCACCTGCATGAAAATTTTTGTTAACTCCCTCATGATCAGGAAGCTTTCTCTTTTGTGCAACTATCTCATCCTCTTTTTCAGGTGTAGAATGAAGCTTGACAAGTTCAGGTGTAGGTGCTGCTACTGGTGGAGTCACTTCAATTTGCTTGCCAGACCTCAAGGTGATGGCATTCAAATTTTTCGGATTCTGCACAGTTTGTGAAGGCAATTTGTCAGAATTTTGGGACTGAGCTTGGTTCGACTGAGTAGCCATCTGCCCCATCTGATTTGTCAGACTCTGAATGAAGGCTCTTGTCTCTTGCTGAAATTGCATATTCTGGATGGTCATTTGCCTCACTAACTCCTCTAAGGAAGGTTGAGAAGGGGCCTCAGTTGCTTGTTGTCTTTGTTGTTGTTGTTGTTGCTGCTGCATTGGAGGAGGAATATATGGCCTGCTTGGACCAGCAGCATTCTGGAAAGGAGGGACAGGCTGTTGTTGTTGTGGAGGACTTGCCCATCTCAAATTTGGATGATTCTTCCAACCTGGATTATATCTGTTGCTTGAAAGATCATAATTATTCTGCTGTTGTTGGTTTTGCTGCTGAGGGGGTCTATTATAAATGTTTGAAACATAAGATTCAGGTTGCTCATTGACTCTAGATTGCTGCAAAGAAGGACAAAGATCTGTATAGTGATCTGCAGAAGAACATAGACCACAGACTCTTGCAACAAGTGCTGATGCAAATTTCTGATTCATGGCAAGCTGAGTTACTAGGTTGACCAAGACATCAAGTTTTCCCTCAAGCTTTTTATTTTCAGCAGGTGAAGATGAATTTGTGGCTACCTCATGGACTCCTCTAAGGACAATAGCATCATTTCTTGCACTGAATTGTTGGGAGTTGGAAGCCATCTTCTCAATCAAATTCCTAGCTTCAACAGGAGTCATATCACCAAGAGCTCCACCACTGGCAGCATCAATCATACTCCTCTCCATGTTGCTAAGACCCTCATAGAAATATTGCAGAAGGAGTTGCTCAGAAATCTGGTGGTGAGGACAGCTTGCACACAATTTCTTGAATCTTTCCAAGTACTCATACAAGCTCTCTCCACTAAGTTGCTTGATGCCTGAAATGTCTTTTCTGATGGAAGTGGTCCTAGATGCAGGGAAGAATTTCTCCAAGAACACCTTCTTAAGGTCATCCCAGCTGGTAATGGACCTGGGAGCAAGGTAGTACAACCAATCTTTCACCACTCCCTCTAGAGAATGAGGAAAAGCTTTTAGAAAGATATGATCTTCCTAGACATCAGGGGGTTTCATGGTGGAACATACAATATGGAACTCCTTAAGATGCTTATGAGGATCTTCACCTACAAGACCATGAAACTTGGGCAACAAATGTATTAGTCCAGTCTTGAGAACATATGGAACATCCTCATCAGGATATTGATTGCACAAGCTTTCATAAGTGAAATCAGGTGCAACCATCTCCCTAAGAGTCCTCTCACGAGGTGGAGGTTGAGCCATGTTCTCAGTATGAAAATTAGTAGTTGAATGCTCAAAATCAGAATGTTCAGAATCACCAGCAACAAAATACTCAGAATGCTCAAAATGCTCAAGATGCACAGAATGATCAGGATGCACACTATGCCTAAGTAATCTATGAAAGGTTGTATCTATTTAAGGATCAAAGGGTTGTAAATCACCTGGATTGCCCCTAGTCATGCACTATATGCATCAAATCATGTGTTTCTCAAACAAGCACCAGGGGAGGGTTAAAACTACAACTATAGACAAACGATATCCAAATGAGCTGAAATTTTGTGAGCAACACCCTAAAATCATGAAAAGATAGCACAAAAATTTTCAGACAAAAATTCAAAGTCTAACTATGAAAACTACCTAAGGAAAGTTTAGAAAAATAAGACAATAATACTTGAAAAATAAAAAAAACTTAGTAAACAACTGATTTTTCGAATTTGGGGAACCCCAACTGGCTAAAGCCGAATGCCACAGTATGCAAAAATTTTTTCTACCCCAAATGCATATATAATAATAGTCATTCTGATAACTGGAGCAAAAGTTATGGCCGTTTTAAGTTTTGCTAAAAACAAGTCCCCAAAATTTTTGTCTCTCAAATTCAGCAACACCAAGTGCTTCTGGTATCTTTCACACAAAATATGGACCAAAAGAAACTACCACACAAAAAATCAGCCAAAAATAACAACTCTAACTATCAAAAAAAATTTCCAATTAAATTGCAAAATCAGTCACTAGTTCTCAGTCACTAATCACTGTTCACAACATTACACAAAACTGAAACAGGGAAGCGCTAAATAGGAGATGGGACTTAAAATGCAAAATAGAACACTACACAAAACAAAACAACACACACTCACGACACTAAACAACAGAGCTACACACAAAACAACTAAACACTATTATGAACCTTTGGACCACTACTCCCTGGCAACGACGCCAAATTTGATTGAGGCCGTACCCAAATCAAATAAACATTAAAAATGCAGTATCTAGGAAGTGATCCTAGGTCGTCTCTCAGTGAGCAATGATCAACCAAATGTTCATAATATATGTTAATCAAACAGTAACAAGATGGGGGGGTTGTTTGTTTTTGTAATTTAAACAGCAAGCAAACTTGAATAAGAAAATAACAGAATTAAAACATATTGTTTCCCCTTGATTCAAAGGCAAGTCTCTTATCATAGGTTACGAGAATTTATCCCTAATCAGTTCAACGACTTAATCCAACCCGAAATTAATTGGCTAAGCGAAAATTAACATAAGGCTGTCATTATGTGATTAAGCAACACATAAACCAATTAATCCCTCTCACATGTTGATTAAGCATGAACGTAAATTAAACACAGAGACAATTAATCAAGCATTAAGCATGCATGGATTAATAGCAATGAATACAGAGCAATTGGTGAAAGGGAAAAACTGATCAGAATTCAATAGTAATAACTAAACCTCAAAGAGAGTTGTGCTTGATCCTCAAGAGAAAACAACACTGCAGACTTAGTCTTCCATTAATCAGCAGAAACGAAAACGAATTCAAAGGCAGAAGTAGAAAATGAAATTGCAATTTGAAGCAGAAATGAAATTTGATTGCTACGTGAACAGTGCAAACAGTAACACGAAATTGAAAATACAAAACCCTAAAATATGTGAACAGTCCCCCACTAGCCCTGGTGCTGTTATATAGGTCCTCACCCCCAAAGCTTACAAATCTATTTTAATTCCAAGCCCAAAAACGAAATAAAATAAAACTGGACCAAATAAAATAAAATTGGACGAAATAAAATAAAATTGTCTGCTCTCTTTATGTCCAAGCCGGTTCAGCCAAATTCTGGATCCAAGCCCAATTGCTTAGAATTCTCCTGAAATTAAATTAAAAACACAAAATTAATCAAGTAGGCCCAAATGATAAAAATGCATAATTAATTTTGCAATTAAGGCTAATCAGTAATTAAAATGGTGACAAAAAGGGTTAAGAAATAGGAGAAAATAATGACACATCACTGAGACCACAAACCAAGCAACTACTAGATGCTTCTGCAAGGGGAAAAATAAAGCTGAAGACCTTGGAAGAAGCAACTGAGCTAATTGAGAATATGCCAGCCAGTGATCATGCCATTCTGCACGACATAACCCATCAACCCACAAAGAAAAGCTTGTTAGAACTTTCATCACATGACGCTTTATTGACATAGAATAAGTTGCTTTCTAAGCAACTTGAGATTTTAATAGAAACACTTGGTAAGTTGCCAACTAAACTGTCTATTGGTCAACCTACACATTCTTTTGTTTTGCAGGTTACAGGTTGTACCGCCTGTGGTGAGGCTCATTGTCATACCCTAATTTTGTCCGGGAGTACTTGTGGTCGGTCCTTGAACCTTGTTTGCTCCCTTCGGAACCCTCGAAACAAGCATCGTTGCATAATCCATAAAGTTTCGCAACATTCCAAAAGTCAAAACAAGCATTGTTGCGCAATCCGTAAAGTTCTGCAACATTCTGGAAGTCAAAAAGAGCGTTGTTGTGTAATCCGTAAAGTTTCGAAACATTCTAGAAAGAAAATAGGTGTTGTTACGTAATCCGTAAAGTTCCACAATGTTTCAGAAAGAAATCAATAAAAAACACAAAAGGGGGGTGTATTTAGTAAATAGGCGAAGGGAGGCTGTTCCAAAGGGTCCCTAACCCCTATGCTATGCATTTCAGCTGTTTTGGGTGAAAAAAATTGTTTCCGTGAAGAAAATCCAAGCCCAGGTGCTTCCGTAACGCCTCCGAGATGTTTCCGTGAGCAAATTCGTGAAGGTTTTCCGTCGTTCTTCACCGTTCTTCATCCGTTCTTCGTTTGTTCTTCGTTCGTCAACCGGTAAGTTTTCGAATCCGAAACTTTCAATTCATTTCTTGTTTTGTTGGCTTTCATCTTTATTTCGTTCACTTTCGGTTTTCTTTTCTTCCGTTTTTAACGAGCTTTAACTGATCGTTTAAGCCGTTATCTCGCCTAATAAATGATAAAATGAATTTCAACCGATTATTTGCGTTGTAATCTCGTTTAATCACTCTTAAAGCAAAATCTAACCGATCGTTCACACTGTAACCACGGTTAAATAAAAAAAGGGCAAAATAATAATAAAATAATCAAAATATCTTTGAATAAAATAATAAAAAAAATCAATCGAACGTTTTTCTTTGGAAGTTTCCTTGAATGAATTGACTAATAACCAAAGTGAAACTAAGGCTAAAATCAACTAACAAATCAAGCTTTGTCCGCAAAAATCACTAAAAACCGTTTTAAGGTCCAACGCCTTAAATGGTCCTCTGTGCTTTTATCGGTTAACATGGACCGTTCAAAAGCATAAAATCAACATGTAACTTGACCACTTTTGCAAGAACTACGTAGGTCTGATTTTCTCATCACAATTGAGGATACGTAGGAGCAAAAGCCCCGCTTTTGTCGACCACCCCAAGAGATCATTAATGGTCCAACGCCTTAACGTTTCTCTCCTTTCAAAAGAATCAAAAGATCGTTTAAATGGTCCAACGCCTTAAACGACTTTTTTTCGGTTAAAATATATCTTGCAAAAAAAAGATAAAAACAACTTAACAAACGTTTAGTTCTCAAAGAACTATGTAGGTATGATTTCCTCATCCCAATTGAGGATACGTAGGAGCAAGGGAAACACCATTGTCGACCACAAAAAGATAAAAAATACAAAAACATAAAAAAGCATAAAAGCACAAAAAGACATAAAAAAGGGAAAATAAACCATTTTGAAGTCATATTTGCACACTTGATTAAAGGCTGTCGTCCCTTGTGACAGACGCGTAGGGTGCTAATACCTTCCCCGTGCGCAAAAACAACTCCCGAACCTTTCACACGTAAAGTTCGTAGACCACACCTTTTCTGGTTTTTCTGACGTTTTCCTCAAATAAACGTTGGTGGCGACTCCGCGCATTTTCCTCCCATGGAAGATGCACCCATGAGCCCCCGCGTCGCCCTCCCGCCGAAGGGTAGGTTGCGACTGTTGGCGACTCCACTGGGGACTGTTTTTAGAGAGTTAGGCCTTCTAATCTCGTGCAATATCATGACTTCCTCTTTTTGTTGGTTTCCTTTTATTTCTTTTACGTTCTTGTATATAACTCTTTGATGTTTTTAGTGTGTTTTTTCAAATGTATGCATGAGATAGATATTTATTCATTTGATGCACACAAACACCAACACTATTTGTACACACGGTGAGTTGAAAAGGCGCCCTATACCCGGGTCCATGGGAACATAAGGAGTGGAGGTGAATCTGTGGTCATGTTGGGTCTCCGACTTGCTTGATAATAGTGAACCCTCATCTAGAGTTTTTCTCTTTGATAACATATTGATGCTAGTAGTCCCTACTACCGCAATATGTTTTTGCGAAGGGGATGATACCTCTAGAAACCATCAAGAGAGATATGACCACCTTGGGAATTATCACTAAAAGACTTTTAGTTCCTCCTATTTAGGTCCCTAAAATAGGGGCACAAAGTGAATACGCTGCGTGCCTTTTTAAACACTGCCATGCATATAACCTAAATGTCATGTGCGCCTTTGCTGTGTGATTATTTGAGGATATTGCCATGCTGTGTACATCCCCCTGTTGCGCATTTGCATTGTGTCGTCACGCATGTGTCATATGTTGGTCTCGTCTTTTGTCACGGGAAGCCGGAAGGTCCATATCACCTTCTTAACTGCACACATGGGGCACTGCACCCCCGAATGTGCAAGTAAGAAGAGATGATTTTCCGGGCTCTCGTGTCCGTAAATGCATTCATATCATGCATTGCATAAGCATCTCTTCATGGCATCGTAATGGACGTATCGTTCCTACATTTGTCACTTATCATTTCATGCATTGCATTTTGCATAAGTCATTTCATCACCAAGCATCTCATCTAAGATGCTTTTTGCATACCTTTTATTTTCATGTTTACTTATGCATGATCCTTGCGTTTTCCTCTACAAAACAAAAACAAAAAAAGGAAGCATGAAATTTTACACTGCATTCTTAGTTGCATGTGTTAGGTACCATGAGCTAACCATGTTGCGATCATAAACCTGTTTCTCTTAAAAACAAAAATGATTGAACATGGTACCTAATGTATGGCTAACTAAGAAATGATGTTTCTTCGGGCATCTCAATCTCATAATTACATTTTTCATGCATAGCATGCGTATTCCCGAGTCTTTCATCCCTATGAAATGTTGTTGAAGTATTGGCGACTAGAATTGCCATTCCTTGGATTAAAGGGTTTGTCATACCCTAATTTCGTCCGGGGACCTTTGCTTGATGACATGCGACCTTTCTTTGGTCCTTGTGAGGTGCTTGGCACCCATCATTAGGCAATTTGTGAAATTCCAGGACATGCCGGAAAACTGAAAAAAATATTGATGCACAATCCGTAAATTTCCGTGACACACCGGAAATCAAATGGAAGCATCGTTGCATAATTAAGTGAGGTTCCGTAACATTCCGTGAGTCAAAAAGGGGATGATTATGTAATCCGCAAGGTTCCGTAACATTACGGAAAAAAAACAAGTATCGTTACGAAATTCGTAAGTTTCCGTAACTTTACGAAAAAAAGAATCACCAAAAAAAAAGCAGAGGGGGTGTACTTAGTAAAAATGGGGGTGCAAATAGCACCCAGGCCCACTTGGGCCCTCCAGAATATTCCTCCAGAAGGCTGTTGCTTCTGGAGGAAGCAACCTGGCTCGCCTGGGCGAGCTGGGCGGCAACCACCTCCCCTATTTTGCTATAAATAGGGGAGGAAGTGAAGAAGAAAAGGGTTCAGCCCCTTAGGCACTTCTCTCTCTTTCGAATTTGCTTGGAAAAATTGTTTCCATGAAGAAAATCTAAGCCGAGGCGCTTCCGAAACGTTTCCGTAACGTTTTCCGTGAGGAATTTCGTGAAGGTTTTCGACCGTTCTTCGACGTTCTTCATTCGTTCTTCATCGTTCTTCGATCTTCAACGGGTAAGTACCTCGAACCAAGCTTTTCGATTCATTCTATGTACCCGTAGTGGTCCACATTGTGTTTCGTGCATTTTTATTCTCGTTTTGTTTACTTTTTATACCCCCTTTTGACGTGCTTAAGCCATTTTACTTAAGTCATTTCTCGTTTAACTTAAAAATAAAATAAATTTCCACCGAACGTTTGAATTGTATTATCCGTTAACTTCGGTTAAAATGAATTCCGACCGTTCGGTCGTGCCGTAACCACGTTGGAAATCAAAAAGAGGTAAAAAATAATATAATAATAAAAAAAACATCTTTTAGCAAAATAAAGCGGAAAATCAATCGGACGTTTTTCTCTTTGGGATTTCTCATTCTTAATCGAATTGACTAATAACTAAAGTGAAACTAAGGCTAAAATCAACTCGCCTAGTCAAGCTCGTCCATAAAAATAGGCTTTTGAAGTTTGTCATTTCAATTTCCCACTAAGTAAAATGGATCATTTTTAAGGTCCAACGCCTTAAAATTATCACCACTTAAGTAAAAAAGAATCACTTGATAAGAAAGAACTACGTAGGTCTGATTTTCTCATTCCAAATTGAGGAATACGTAGGAGCAAAGGGAAACACCCTTGTCGACCACAAAAAAGAAAAAAATATAAAAAGGGTATAAAGGATATAAGGACATAAAAGGGAACGTAAAAATCAAAGTCATGTTTGCACATTCGATTAAAGGCTGCCGTCCCTTGGGACGGACGTGTAGGGTGCTAATACCTTCCCCGTGCGTAAATACAACTCCCGAACCTTTCACTTAAAAGTTCATAGATCGCGTCTTTTCCGGTTTTTCTGACGTTTTCCTCAAATAAAAGTTGGTGGCGACTCCGCGCGTATTCCTTTCATGGAACACGCATCCCGCGAGTCACGCGTCGCCCTCCCGCCGAAGGGTAGGTTGCGACAGTTGGCGACTCCGCTGGGGACTATATTTAGAGAGTTAGGCCGTTTAATCTTGTGCAATGTTTTATCATGACTTTCTCCTTTGTTGGTTTCCCTTTATTTTTTAGGTTCTTGTGAATATAAACTCTTTGTTGCTTTTAGTGCGTTTTAAAATGTATGCATGAGGTAAATATTTATTCATTTGATGCACACAAACACCAACACTATTTGCACACACTGTGAGTTGAAAAAGGGCCCTATACCCGGGTTCATGGGAACATAAGGAGTGGAGGTGAATCTGTGATCATGCTAGGTCTCCGACTTGCTTGATTACAGTGAACCCTCATCTAGAGTTTTTCTCTTTGGAAACATATTGTTGCTAGTAGTCCCTACTGCTGCTGTATGTTCTTCGAAGGGGATGATACCTCTAGAAACCATCAAGAGAGATATGACTACCTTGGGGGTTATTACTAAAAGCCTAGTTAGTTCCCTCCCATATAGGTCCCTTTAAATAGGGGCACGGAGCAAACACGCTGCGTGCCATTTTTCACACTGCCATGCATAAGTATCATATACCCTTTTGCTTATATTTGTTTGTGAATATTGTCCTACTATGTACATCCCCGTGTTGTGCCTTTCGCATATGGATCATGCGTGGGTTTCGTCTTTGATCCCCTCACTTTAGCAAACCGACGGAGGGTCCGTGTCGCCTTCTTAAAAACATACGTTGGGTGCCACGCTGCCCAAATGTTGTATCCAAGAAGGAAACAATTTCTCGGGCTCCCGTATTAGTAAATTGCATCTGTGTCATATGCATTTCTTCATGCATTCATCCATTCCACCCATGATAGATGTCGGAGTTTTGATTCGCACTAGATTTTATTTCACTTTAGTAAAACATGGGATCGAGTCAAAAGCCTTCGCTTAAAAAGAGGTTCTATCAAGTCAAAATCAAGAGCTTAGAGGCCACTAGTTTACGAGAGTTGGGGCAGTTAATGGGTCAACTTCAACGGCAAGCCTTCCGCAAAGCCTATGGTAAGATTTGGGACCTAGCTAGGGTAGAAGTCTCCATGGAACCGATTGCATCCCTTTCCCAGTATTATGACCAGCCCCTAAGGTGCTTCACATTTGAGGACTTCCAGCTAGTGCCGACTGTGAAAGAGTTTGAAGAAATCCTGGGATGCCCACTGGGAGGAAGGAAGCCATATCTTTTCTCTGGGTTCTATCCCTCCACGACAAGAGTTGCCAAGGTAGTGAAAATCTCAGCACAAGAGTTGGACCTTGTAAAGCAAAACAGAAATGGAGTAGTCGGAGTACCAAGGAAGTGTTCAGAGGAAAGGGCAAAGGCCTTGGCAAAATCAAGGCAAATGGACTTCTTTTATTGACATCTTGGCGCTTTTGATCTTTGGAGGTGTCCTCTTTCCAAATATGGAAGGGTTAGTGGACCTAGCAGTGATTGACGCTTTCCTCGCCTTTCATCATGGCAAGGAAAGCCCGGTCGTCGCCATTTTGGCCATGCATGACACGTTCGATCAGAGATGTGAAAAGAGCGGCGCAAGAATTGTTTGTTGTACACCGGCTCTCTATGTGTGGCTGGTTTCGCACCTTTTTCTCCAAGAAGGTAGGCTCGTCTATCCGCTACAAGGTCACCGCTCGTGCGTCGAAAAAAAAGAAAGACGAATTGGGACCAACTCTTGGCTAGCATAGAGGGGCGTCTGTTAATTGGTTCCCTCGCTAGAAGGAAGGAAGAATCAGGATTCTATCTTCATGCGAAGGATGTCCAAATGTTCCCTTGATGGAACAAGGGGTTGTATTAATTATAATCCCGTCCTTGCCATAAGACAGCTTGGCTACCCCATGAGAGGAGTGCCATCAGACGAAAGCATCACGCCTTTCATCGCACGGGGTTTCGGTGACCACAACGCGAGGGTACTCCAAGGAGTTCGCAAGGCATGGGATGCGGCGTGAAGAAAGGACAAAGAGCTTAGGGGAAGCAGTAATGGGATCATCGGCGACTATCATAAGTGGCTGAGAGTCCGAACACAAGGATTGGATTGGCTCCCAAATCTAAAGACTGTGAGAGACGATGAGGTTAAAGCTTCGGAAGAAAGTGATGAGGTACAAGCCCTAAAGGCAGAGCTTGAAAGAGCCCGGGTAGTCGAAGAGAAGTTCAAGTTCATAGCCATCAAAGTCTGAAAAGAGTATGATAAACTAAGGGACGTCAATATGGCCACAGCTGAAGCCTTGGAACGAAGAGGTGAAAGGAATTATCACGGGTCAAAGGCATGATCTCCGAAGAGGTGAAAGGAATCATCACGGGTCAAAGGCATGATCTTGAAGGACGAGCTAAAGGTTTGTCTTAGGTCGAAAAGAAATTTGTCCCAACAGTTAAGCGAGACTGAAGGGAATATGTGGGCCATCATCGATAAGTGCAAAGAGAAGCTAAATCTAGCGGCGACTCACGAGCAAAGGCTAGAGGATGAGTACGCCAAGATATCAACAGAAAGGGAAGCAAGGGAAAGGGTAATTGATTCATTGCACCAAGAGGCAACAATGTGGACGGAACGATTTGCTCTTACTTTGAACAGGAGTCAAGAACTTCCCCGATTGCTAGCCAAGGCCAAAGCAATGGCGGACACCTACTCCGCCCCCAAGGAGATCCACGGACTTCTCAGCTATTGTCAGCATATGATAGACTTAATGGACCATATGATTAGAAACCGCTAGGAAGTTTGTATTGTCGCTCAGATCTTGACTAGTTATAACTTTTTGAAAAAAATGAGTTTATCCCACGTTTTTACTCCAAAAATCAGTGCGAATCAAGTCACTCCAAAATTTTATCTCTAGCATGCAATTTATGTTGGTCTCGTCCTTTGTCACGGGAAGCCGGAAGGTTCATATCACCTTCTTAATTGTACACATGGGGCACTGCGCCCCCAAATGCGCAAGTAAGAAGAGATAATTTTCCGGGCTCTCGTGTCCGTAAAATGCATTCATATCATGCATCGCATAAGCATCTCTTCATGGCATCATAATGAACATATCGTTCATGCATTTGTCCGTTATCATATTCCAGCATCACATTTTGCATGAGTCATTGCATCATCATGCATATGCGTTCAACAAACTTTTTGATCTGCAAAATTGCATACCATTTGTTTTCATGTTTGCTCATCCTTGTGTTTTCCTCTACAAAAACAAAAAAAGGGAAGCGTGAAACTTCACACTACATTCTTAGTTGCATGTGTTAGGCACCATGAGCCAACCATGTTGGGATCATAAACCCATTTCTAAAAAAAAAAAAAAAAAAAATACACAACAACAAAACAAAATAATTGAACATGGTACCTAATGCATGGTTAACCAGGAAATGATGTTTCTTCGGGCATCTCAATTTCATAATTACATTTTCCATGCATAGCTTAAAGTATGCCTGAGCCATTCATCCCTATGAAAGGTTGTTGAAGTATTGGCGATCATAATTGCCATTCCTTGGATTACGGGGTTGAACTAAGCTCATGCTTTTTCGAAAAAAGTTCATCAAGTCAAGTTGAAGTATGGAAGTACCCTCTTGCAAAAATTGGGGCAAAAGATGAATCGAGTTACATCACTGTTTCGTCTACTGCCAAACACATTTAGGACTGTTGATGTCCTTGTTACTTCCAGTTTCACCTTGACCAAGATGTCATGAACCATGTTGAAAAATCTAAATTGATTCAACCCCATGTCCTGCATAAAAATTTGCAATACTTCAACTTGCATCATTCACATACATCCATGCTTTTCATTGGTCACATTGTTCATTACATTCTTTCCTTGAAAAAAGAAAAACGAACTTAATCATTGTTATAAAAAAGAAAAGAACATGCTTTACGGCGCCCTTATCAAACTCGTGCTAGAGCTAGAGTAATGGGTGAAGCAGAGGAGGTGCAAGAGAAGATGAAGGCCGAAATGGAGGCCATGAAAGAGCAAATGGCCACAATGATGGAGGCCATGATGAGCATGAAGAAGATAATGGAAGCCAATGTGGTTATGGTTGCCGCTACTAGCGCTGTCGCTAAGGTGAACCCGATGCTCCCATCTGGCCTCAAGCAAATGAATCATCCAACCTCAAATATGGTAGGCAAAGATTTGGGAAGTACGGACGACCCCATGATGTGCAAATTCAAAACGAGCACGCCTTCCCATCATATGGCTTGCCTCCCAACTATACACCACCCAATGTGGCATACACTCTCAATGAAAATCTCAATAACTCCACTCCGATACTCATTGAGAACCAATAATCTCAATCTGATCAGGCACATATCTCTCAAACCATGGGGGAGACACATGAAATTCCCCACCACGATCTAGTTGACTTCGAGCCTTGGCTCGGATATGCCACTGAAGGGCAAGCAGTTGGTGGTATATCCTTTGAAAACACTTTGGAGGGCCCTCAGTGTCACCCACAACCACAACCCTCACATTCCACAGCGGTTAAAAACCCTCATGCTATGGCAGAAATGGGAAAGAGGAAAGGCTCAGGGCCATTGAAGGAGGTAAAGATTATGCCTTTCCTAACCTAGAAGAGTTGTTCCTAGTACCCAATATCATCACCCCTCCCAAGTTCAAGGTGCTGGACTTTGACAAATACAAGGGGACTACTTGTCCCAAGAACCATCTAAAGATGTATTGTCAGAAGATGGGGGAATACGCAAAAGATGAGGAATTGCTGATACATTCCTTCCAAGAATGTCTTACTGGGGTAGCTGTTACCTGGTACACTAACTTGGAATCTTCCCGAGTCCATTCTTGGAAGGACCTAATGGTTGCCTTTGTTAGGCAGTATCAGTACAATTTTGATATGGTTCCGGATAGGATACAACTACAGAACATTTGCAAAAATGGGGATGGATCTTTCAAAGAACACGCCCGAAAGGTGGAGGGATCTGGCGGCCCAGGTGGTACCCCCAATGATGGAAAGGGAGACGATGATCGTGATGGTAGACACATTATCGATACTCTACTATGAAAAGATAGTGGGTTGCGCACCCTCAAAGGATTCCGGATTTGGTCTTCGCCAGCAAAAAGATCGAAGTGGATCTGAAAAGAGGCAAATTTAATCATCCTGCTTGGACGAATGAGAAAACTGGGGCAAATAAAGAGGGTGAGAAAGAGGGAGAAACCCATGCTGTGACTACCATTCCTATACGGCCAAGTTTCCCACCAACCCAACAATGTCATTACTCAGCCAATAACAAACCTCCTCCTTACCCACCACCCAGTTATCCACAAAGGCCATCCCTAAAATCAACCACAAAGCATGTCTACCGCACTTCCAATGACGAACACCACCTTTAGCAAAACCAAAAACACCAACCAAAAATGAATTTTGCAACGAGAAAGCCTGTAGAATTCATCCCAATTCCAGTGTCCTATGCTGACTTGCTCCCATATCTACTTGATAATTCAATGGTAGCCATAATCCTAGCCAAGGTTCATCAACCTCCATTTCTCCAAGAATACGACTCGAATGCAACGTGTGCTTGTCACGGAGAAGCCCCGAGGCGTTCCATTGAGCATTGTAGGGCTCTGAAGCGTAAGGTGCAAGGTCTAATTGATGCGGGCTGGCTGAAATTTGAGGAGAATCGCGTGTAAATCCTGACATTGACAAAAGATTCCACACATGGGGCAATTTTGAAGGCTGTTGTTAGCTGTCTCTAATGACTCATCAGGATTTTCAAGTTTATGCCATTATTATAAACCACAGTTACAATGCTAAATGATATGGATAAAATGGACATCCTTGTCTCTCTCATCCTCTCACAAACACATATTTTCTTATTCAAATTCCACCGGAATGTGAGTGTAAGCCATTGGTTTGTTTGCTCAAGCAACCTGCGCTCCTGAGTTTGGACTTCCAAGACCGTTCAATCAGAGATTACTCGTCTTGCACGTTGGTGGGGTTGCTGTAAAACAACGAGTAAAGTCCAAAACAAATAAGTTCCAAAATAAAAAAAAGGGTTCAAAAAGAAAAAAAAGGAGCATTTGATTGACTGTGTTTTCAAGACGTTCATGTGACCTCATTCCGGAAAGTCTGTCTTTTTAGAGAGAAGTGAGTTGTCAAGAATAGGATGTTGGACAAATGGCCTCAGTTATCTTAAGAAAGGGGTGGTTGAATTAAGATGAAAAGACTATTCCCCAATTGAACTATCACTCTTTCTTTTTGGATTAACAATGCACCCTTAACATGAATTCCTCAAAAGACATTTCAAAATAAACTTCTTTAAAGCAAAAGATAAATAGCAATAAATAAAATAAGTTTAAAGGAAGAGAGGAATGCAAACTTGATTTATACTGGTTCGGCCACTTCCCGTGCCTACATCCAGTCCTCAAGCAACCCACTTGAGATTTTTCACTCTCTTTGTAAAACTGCTTTTACAAAGCCTGAACCACACAGGGACAACCCTTCCCTTGTGTTCAGGAATCCTCTACAACAAGAGACCCACGATCTCTTAATCCCTTTTCAGAAATAAGAAGAAGAGAAGAAGATATCTCTCTTAAAAGAGGTAGATTGTAAAATGAAGATCAATCAAAAATTCCTTATTGAATATGCAAGTGGTTGACCAAGGAATCTTTTTGAGAGGATAAGACATTTCAGTTCAGAAAAACTCCTGATCTTTCGAGAGGATAAAACTGTTTGGGCAATGAAAACTCTCTTTAAAACATTTGAATGGCCGTTCATAAAACATTTGAATAGATATGTCTCTTGGAAATTATTTTCTGAAAATCCCCTCTGGTAATCAATTACAAGACTTATGTAATCGATTACAGGTTTTAAAAATTTGAATTAAAACATTTTCAACTGCTGGTAATCGATTACCAGAGAGCAAATCTCAATTTGAAATGATAGAATTCTTTGGTCAAACCTTTTGTTTGTTTCAATTTGGAAACTTCTTCCTAAAGATTCTAAGAGATCAAACTTGATCATATATCTTGATTTTCTTGGATTCTTGTCTTGAATAAAACTTAGAAGCACTTGATCCTTTAGCATCATCAAGACATCAAAACATCTTGCTTCTACATAGGAGTCATTTGACTTAATCCATCAACTGAAAGATCCTTCAACTATTTCTCGTCCTTGGAAAATTCTTTTTGCAAGAATCAACTGCTTCTTTCATTCTTCCTCACTACGAGGTCGTGAAAACAAGACAACACTTGGTACCTCTAAGCCCTACACTGGGGCAAAGAAAGGCACCATGCAAAAACCTCAAGCGAACCTAGGGGCAGATTAGAAGTTCTCACTCAATAGGTTCCCTCCTACAAGGTCATGACGAAAGACAACGATTGGTACCTCAAAGCCTTACACTGGGGCAATGAGGGGCACCATGCATGAGCCTCAAGTGAACATAGGGGCCGATCAAAAGTTCTCACCCATCGATGTTTTTAACAAAAAAGGGGGACAAACCCTAGGATTTCAATGGATTGATCAAACATCAAACGAATCCATTGCCGTCACTCCAAAATGGTCAAGTGACTAAATCAAACAGAACACACACTCTGAGGGAGTTCCCAGAGAGATTTGCAAAAAGATAGGATGAGGTTGCATGAATTATCACCTCTTTCAAAAGGACAGTCAATCTGTGTTTTCCAAAAAAATTAAATCAAAATCAAAATCACAAAATAGGGAAAGAATGTCATGAACATTGTACAACTTTCCATTACATTGCATTGTTTCATATGAAGTCCGCATTTACCAAATTTCACGACAAAGGTTGCATGCATCTGCATCCCTAAAAATCATGGTAACTGCATAGATTTCCTACATCTAATCTTGTGGATTTAGGATGACCGGCCCTCTCGATGAGTCGATCTCTTGCTTTCTCATAAGGGTGGACCCTTGGGTACTTGTACCTATCACCTTTAGAGGACTACACGTCCTCGCCTTGAGAGGACTACACGTCCTCACCTTCGTAGGGCTACACGCCCTCACCTTTAGAGGACTACACGTCCTCGCCAACAGAGGGCTGCACGCCCTCGCCTTGAGAGGACTACACGTCCTCACCATCAGAGGGCTGGACGCCCTCACCTCCAGAGGACTACATGTCCTCGCCTTGAGAGGGCTACACTCCCTCACCTTGGGTACTAGTTACCCTCACCGTTGAGAGGACTACACGTCCTCACCATCGGAGGGCTGCACGCCCTCACCTCCAGAGGACTACATGTCCTCGCCTTGAGAGGGCTACACGCCCTCACCTTGGGTACTAGTTACCCTCACCGTCAGAGGACTACACGTCCTCGCCTTGAGAGGACTACACGTCCTCACCATCAGAAGGCTACACGCCCTCGCCATCAGAGAACTGCATGTCCTCACCTTCGTAGGGCTACACGCCCTCACCTTTAGAGGACTACACGTCCTCGCCAACAGAGGGCTACACGCCCTCACCTTTAGAGGACTACACGTCCTCGCCAACAGAGGGTTGCATGCCCTCACCTTGAAAGGACTACACGTCCTCGCCAACAGAGGGCTGCACGCCCTCACCTTGAGAGGACTACATGTCCTCGCCAGCAGAGGGCTGCACGCCGTCACCTCCAGAGGACTACACCTCCTCGCCTTGAGAGGGCTGCACGCCCTCACCTTTAAAGGGCTACGTGTCCTCATTTTTAGTGTGCTCCACATCCACACCTTAAGATAATTTAAGGTCCTCTGCCCTTAAATGCTTAACCGAGACTTGCACTCCCGGTTAAGGGGCTAGTAGTTTCCTTTTAACGGTTCCTGGGCCACCCCCTGATATTGGAGGGCGACCAACTGTGCAAGCACAACCAGAGAGGGAGGCTATCACACAGCTACTATGCATACCGGGGCAAGATTTCACCCGTGCAGCTGCAAAGAAACGAGTGCAGATCATGCGCACCGACATGACCGCTCTTACACAGATATAGATGACATTGCTACTTAGCAACATTTTGCCCAGCGACCGCAATGCCAATCTCCCCCTGCAAAAGTATCAGTTGGTCTGTGTCGTCCCGACGTGGGTAAGTATGCATATGGTTCAACTGATTTCTGATATCATCTATTGTTTGCAGGGATCGCACCCACAAAGACACCCAGTGGACCTGAAGAAGTCCAACAGGGCCCTGGGGTTTCCAGCTCTGGTTACGGGCCTCTGCCAGCCCTATAGGGCGCCCGTCCCCCCCGCAAGCTCATGCCATCATGACATAGGTAAGTATGCACCTCCCCCAACTGATTTCTGATGTCATCTATTATTTGTAGGGATCGTGCCTGCAAGACACCTAGTGGACCCGAAGAAGGCCAACAGGGTCTTGGAGTTGCCAGCTCTAAATACGGGTCTCTATCAGTTCAAGGGAGTGCCTGTTGCCCCCAGCAAGGTCATCAAGCCCCCTAGTAATCGAGCTTTCATCAAGAAGTACTGCGTCTCCAGGCAGGCGCAGGGCGAAACACCACAGCAGCCTGGGGATGGCCGGCAGTGGGCAATAGACACACCGCCACCACCTCTAAAGTTCACCTCAGCTCATCCATAAAAAGGTTAGAGTACACCTACACCACATGGCTGACCAATAGGCGACCAAGTCCAAAGCCAAAGGTAAGCAAAGTACTAGGTCCATGACCGACAAATCATTAGGCGTCCAGCTAAAGACGTTAAAGAAGCGCTACTAGGAGGGAACCTAGTACCTTTTGAATCTATGCTTGTTATTTGATCACTTTTTATAGTAGGACGCACCTAGTTGCTCATGATCCTGGGAATTTAAATAAAACAAGCGCAAGCTCGGAAGGTAGTCATACCTCACAAAATATATATATGTATGTTTAGGTAGAAAGATACCTTAGATATGCATGTATGTAAACAAAAAAAAACTTCACAAAATATATATATGTATGTTTAGGTAGAAAGATACCTTAGATATGCATGTATGTAAACAAAAAATACTTCACAAAATATATATATGTATGTTTAGGTAGAAAGATACCTTGGATATGCATGTATACAGCAAAAATACCTTACAAAACATATATATGTATGTTTAGGTAGCAAGATACCTTGGATATGCATGTATATAGCAAAAACACCTCACAAAAATATACATATGCTTAGGTAGCAAAATACCTCTTGAAAAAAAAAAAGGGAAAAAAAACAAACAAACAAGACAAAGAAATAAACAAATGATAATGATAAAAAAAAAAGAGAGAGCAGGTAAGAAAAAGAAAAATAAGTTGTCTAGCTGAAAAACCAACATGCTTTTGAAAAGAGATGACTTCCAACTTTTCTTTGAAGAAAAAAAATTCACTTATCATAACCAATTTTTGAAAAATGTGTGTACACCTGAAGGGTGAATGCTGTGAAGATTTCCCCGGACGCCCAAAATGGACTCGGATGAATGCACAAATTGATAAAAGAACATATTTTGGAAACATTGGGTTGATTTAAAATAGAGGAAATGAATCCTGAGCCGTAGCATCACGTGACCATAAAAATTTGACACTTGAGTGTCCGCATAGGTGCATGCATGACCAGTTTTGCATAAAATTTCCAAATCATCATTTTTGCATTTGTGTCTTGGAAATAATGTGGGGCATCCCTTTTATCCTTGAGCCAAACCAAACCCCGACATGTATCATGTCTAGCCATTGTACAAACCTTGAGCCAAAATCCTGACTCACCATAAACCTTGACCCTGGGTGAGAATGTCAATCCTTACCCTCGAAAGAAAAAAAGAGGAAAGGAAATTTCCAATCAAAGAGAAAGAAAAAAAGAGGAAAGGAAATTCCCAATCAAAGAGTGGGAGAAAAAAAAAAAGAAAGAAAATTCCCAACCAAAGAATGGGAGAAAGTAAAAAAGGAAGGAAAGAAAGTTCCTGATTAAAGAAAATAGAAGAATGTGCAGAAAGGTCTTTTGACCGGACAATATCTGAACAATACAGAATTGTCACCAAATGAACTAAAAGAAGGAAAGGAAACCATGACCTAAAGTGGTCTTCTCCCTTTAATTGCTAACCAAAATCTCGTGTGCTAGCGACTTGTTCGCCTCGCGCAAAACCAAAACAGAAAAGGAAAAAGCCAACAAAAAATCAAAAGCCAAAAACACACAAAAGCCGAAAAACCCACCAAAAGAACCCATTTCCAAGGGAAGTCCTATTGATCCATGATCACGCATGTAATCTTTGATTTGATAGGAAATGATTTGTAAAGTCAAGTCATGACATATCTATGGTTCGGAATTAGGATAAAACACTTACCTGTGCGAGATTGATACACTTTGAGTGGATTTCTTCTATTTTTTGTTGAACCCAGTGTTTCCTCTAAATGGTCATTTAGAAACGAAATGCTAATATCCAAAATCTCATTTATGGCTATGGGGGATTTCATCAGCAGACTCTCCTTCCCTGGTAGACGCATTGTTTGTCACTCAAAAAAGCATATGCTGCTCTAATCAGTTGGAATATTTGTCTCTTTGCTAAAGCATGTTTGCATTTTTAGTGGAGAAAACACCGAGACTTTTTCAAGTCTCACAAGTTATCCAGAACTACGTAGGTCTGAGTTCCTCATTGGAGGATACGTAGGAGCAAAAGCCTCGCTTTTGTCGACCACACTGCTTTCTGTTACCATGACCCAAGAGCGGGTAGCCTGCGGAGACACCTTACGGTTATCCGCACCTCGAGTGTGATTGATAAGCGGAGGCCAATATGGTCATCTGCGCCCTTTCCGGAGATGTAGGCATCTTCTGGTGGAGACTTTTTCAAGTCTCACAAGTTATCTAGAACTACGTAGGTCTGGGTTCCTCATTGAAGGATACGTAGGAGCAAGAGCCTTGCTTTTGTCGGCCGCCCCATAATCTTTGTCATACTGACCCTGAGGTCATGTGACATGCACCCTTGTGTCATCCAGAGGCGGCGGGCCCAATGACACGCGGAGATACCTTACGGTTATCCGCACCCTTTTGTCATCCAGAGGCGGCGGGCCCGATGACATGCAGAGACAAAATTTGGTCATTCTGTACCCTTGTGTCATCCAGAGGCGGCGGGCCCGATGACACGCGGAGATACCTTACGGTTATCCGCACCCTTTTGTCATCCAGAGGCGGCGGGCCCGATGACACGCAGAGACAAAATTTGGTCATTCTGCACCCTTGTGTCATCCAGAGGCGGCGGGCCCGATGACATGCAGAGACTGACATAGTCTTCTGCACCTTTTGTTCCTCCGGGAACAACGAGTCATTTACATGCGGAAATTTTATGGTCACCCGCGACTCTCGTCAACCGAGAGGAACGAAATTAGTGTCATACCCTAATTTCGTCCGGGGACCTTTGCTTGATGACATGCGACCTTTCTTTGGTCCTTGTGAGGTGCTTAGCACCCATCATTAGGCAATTTGTGAAATTCCGGGAACAACGAGTCATTTACATGCGGAAATTTTATGGTCACCCGCGACTCTCGTCAACCGAGGAACGAAATTAGTGTCATACCCTAATTTCGTCCAGGGACCTTTGCTTGATGACATGCGACCTTTCTTTGGTCCTTGTGAGGTGCTTAGCACCCATCATTAGGCAATTTGTGAAATTCCGGGAACAACAAGTCATTTACATGCGGAAATTTTATGGTCACCCGCGACTCTCGTCAACCGAGAGGAACGAAATTAGTGTCATACCCTAATTTCGTCCGGGTACCTTTGCTTGATGACATGCGACCTTTCTTTGGTCCTTGTGAGGTGCTTGGCACCCATCATTAGGCAATTTGTGAAATTCCGGGAACAACAAGTCATTTGCATGTGGAGATTTTATGGTCACCTGTGACTCTCGTCAAATCGAGAGGAACGAAATTAGTGTCTTATCTTTACTTTCCTTTTATCTCCAATAAAAGACAAGTAAAGAGGGGCAACTGTCATACCCTAATTTCGTCCGGGGACCTTTGCTTGATGACATGCGACCTTTCTTTGGTCCTTGTGAGGTGCTTGGCACCCATCATTAGGCAATTTGTGAAATTCCAGGACATGCCGGAAAACTGAAAAAAATATTGATGCACAATCCGTAAATTTCCGTGACACACCGGAAATCAAATGGAAGCATCGTTGCATAATTAAGTGAGGTTCCGTAACATTCCGTGAGTCAAAAAGGGGATGATTATGTAATCCGCAAGGTTCCGTAACATTACGGAAAGAAAACAAGTATCGTTACGAAATTCGTAAGTTTCCGTAACTTTACGAAAAAAAGAATCACAAAAAAAAAGCAGAGGGGGGTGTACTTAGTAAAAATGGGGGTGCAAATAGCACCCAGGCCCACTTGGGCCCTCCAGAATATTCCTCCAGAAGGCTGTTGCTTCTGGAGGAAGCAACCTGGCTCGCCTGAGCGAGCTGAGCTCGCCTGGGCGAGCTGGGCGGCAACCACCTCCCCTATTTTGCTATAAATAGGGGAGGAAGTGAAGAAGAAAAGGGTTCAGCCCCTTAGGCACTTCTCTCTCTTTCGAATTTGCTTGGAAAAATTGTTTCCGTGAAGAAAATCTAAGCCGAGGCGCTTCCGAAACGTTTCCGTAACGTTTTCCGTGAGGAATTTCTTGAAGGTTTTCGACCGTTCTTCGACGTTCTTCATTCGTTCTTCATCGTTCTTCGATCTTCAACGGGTAAGTACCTCGAACCAAGCTTTTCGATTCATTCTATGTACCCGTAGTGGTCCACATTGTGTTTCGTGCATTTTTATTCTCGTTTTGTTTACTTTTTATACCCCCTTTTGACGTGCTTAAGCCATTTTACTTAAGTCATTTCTCGCTTAACTTAAAAATAAAATAAATTTCCACCGAACGTTTGAATTGTATTATCCGTTAACTTCGGTTAAAATGAATTCCGACCGTTCGGTCGTGCCGTAACCACGTTGGAAATCAAAAAGAGGTAAAAAATAATATAATAATAAAAAAAAACATCTTTTAGCAAAATAAAGCGGAAAATCAATCGGACGTTTTTCTCTTTGGGATTTCTCATTCTTAATCGAATTGACTAATAACTAAAGTGAAACTAAGGCTAAAATCAACTCGCCTAGTCAAGCTCGTCCATAAAAATAGGCTTTTGAAGTTTGTCATTTCAATTTCCCACTAAGTAAAATGGATCATTTTTAAGGTCCAACGCCTTAAAATTATCACCACTTAAGTAAAAAAGAATCACTTGATAAGAAAGAACTATGTAGGTCTAATTTTCTCATCCCAAATTGAGGAATACGTAGGAGCAAAGAGAAACACCCTTGTCGACTACAAAAAAGAAAAAAATATAAAAAGGGTATAAAGGATATAAGGACATAAAAGGGAACGTAAAAATCAAAGTCATGTTTGCACATTCGATTAAAGGCTGCCGTCCCTTGGGACGGACGTGTGGGGTGCTAATACCTTCCCCGTGCGTAAATACAACTCCCGAACCTTTCACTTAAAATTTCGTAGATCGCGTCTTTTCCGGTTTTTCTGACGTTTTCCTCAAATAAACGTTGGTGGCGACTCCGCGCGTATTCCTTTCATGGAACACGCATCCCGCGAGTCACGCGTCGCCCTCCCGCCGAAGGGTAGGTTGCGACAAGGTTGAACCAAGCTCATGCTTTTATGAAAAGGTTCATAAAGTCAAGTTGAAGTATGGAAGTAATCATCTTGCAAAAAATTAGGGCAAAAGATGGATCAAGTTACATCACTGTTTCGTCTACTGCCAAACACATTTAGGATTGTTGATGTACTTATTACTTCCAATTTCACCTTGACAAAGGTGTCATGGACCATGTTGAAAATCTAAATTGATTCAACCCCATGTCCTGCGTAAAAATTCGCAATACTTCAACTGTGTATCATTCGCATACATCCATGCTTTTCATTGTTTGCATTGCTCATTACATTCTTTCCTTGAAAAAAAATGAACTTAATCATTGTTAAAAAAAAAGAAAAGAACATGCTTTACGGTGCCCTTACCAAACCTGTGCTAGAACTAGAGTAATGGGTGAAGTAGAGGAGGTGCAAGAGCAGATGAAGGCCGACATGGAGGCCATGTGTCGCAACCTACCCTTCGGCGGGAGGGCGACGCGAGACTCATGGGTGCGTCTTCCATGGGAGGAAAATGCGCGAAGTCGCTACCAACGTTTATTTGAGGAAAACGTCAGAAAAAACCGGAAAGGTGTGGTCTACGAACTTTAAGTGTGAAAGGTTCGGGAGTTATATTTACGCACGGGGAAGGTATTAGCACCCCACGCGTTTGTCACTAGGGACGACAACCTTTAATCAAGTGTCCAATATGACTTCAAATTGTTTTATTTTCCCTTTCTTACGTTTTTATGTCTTTTTACGCCCTTTGTATTTTTTATCTTTTTGTGGTCGACAAGGGTATTTCCCTTGCTCCTACGTATTCCTCAATTGTGATGAGGAAATCAGACCTACGTAGTTCTTTGAGAACAAAATGTTGGTTAAGTTGTTTTTATCTTTTTTTTGCAAGATATATTTTGACTGAACAAAAGGTCATTTAAGGTGTTGGACCATTAAACAATCTTTTGATCCTTTTTGAAAGAAGAGAAAACATTAAGGCATTGGACTATTAATGATCTCTTGGTTTCTTGAAAGTAGTGACAAAGTTATGCGTTGGCTTTAGGCTTTCAAAAGTCCACGTTTAACCAAATAAAAGCAAAGAGGACCATTCAAGGCGTTGGACCTTAAAATGGTTTTTAGGTGATTTTTTAATGACGAAGCTTGATTTGTGAGTTAATTTTAGCCTTAGTTTCACTTTGGTTATTAGTCAATTCAATTAAGAAAAATCCCAAAGAAAAGCGTCCATTTGATTTTTTTTATTATTTTATTCAAAAATATTTTTGATTATTTTATTATTATTTTGTCTCTTTTTGGTTTTCAATGTGGTTACAGCGTGAAAGATCGGTCGTATTTTATTCTAACAGAGATTAAAAGATATTACAACTCAAATGATCAGTGAAAATTTATTTTATTTTTGATTTGGCGAGAAAATGACTTAAATAAATGATTAAAGCACGTCAAAAGGGAGTACGGAAAGCAAATGAAATAAAAATAAAGTACGCAAAACAAGTGGGGACCACTAATGGCACATAGAATGAATTGAAAGGTTCGATTTCGGGAACTTACCGGTTGAAGGCCAAAGAACGACGAAGAACGAATGAGGAACGATGAAGAACGGTGAAAAACCCTTACAAAATCGCCCACGGAAACGTCTCGGAAGTGTTACGGAAATGCCTCGGTTTGGATTTTCTTCACGGAAACAATTTTTCTCACTAATTTTAAGTGAATCTCAGATACCAGGAGGGTTGAACGAATTTGCTCTCCCCTATTTCCCCTATTTATCGGGGAAAAGAGGGAGGTGGTTGCCGCCCAGCTCACCCAGGCGAGCTGGGTTGCTTCCACCAGAAGGCACCGCCTTCTGTTAGAACATCCTGGAAGGCCCAAGTGGGCCTGATTGCTATTTGCACACCCCTGCTTACTAAATACACCCCCTTTGCCTTTTGCTGATTCTTTTTCCGTTACGATACTTGTTTTCTTTCCGTAATGTCATGAAACTTTACGGATTACGCAACCATCCCCTCTTTGACTTCTTGAATGTTACAGAACTTTACGGATTGCACAATAATGCTTCCGTTTGACTCCCGACAGGTCACGGAACTTCACGGATTGCCTAACGATGGGTGTCAAGTACCTCGAAGCGGTCAAGCGAAGGTCGCATCCCACCAAACAGATGGTCCCCGGACGAAATTAGGGTATGACAGTTGCCCCTCTTTACTTGTCTTTTATTGGAGATAAAAGGTAAGTAAAGATAAGACACTAATTTCGTTTGAGCGGAACATCATTCGGCTAGTCGATATCCCTGCCAGCGGAACCTATCGTTCAGAAAGAAAAGAAAATGCATCAGAAGCACCAACAAACTTCAGTGTCTTGAAAAAGACAAAGTTGGACAACCACGACACTTCCCTTCGCCATCACACTTGATCGTCCCTGCCCAGAAGAGAAGAATCTCGCGCGTAGTTGGGCTTGAATGTTTCCGGACGACGAGAGTAAAAACATGCAAAATATTTGAGAATGATCAGCATCGAACGACCAACATCATCCTGATACCGTCGAATTCGTTCCCCTCGGTTGACGAAAGGCGCGGATGACCATAAGGTATCTCCGCCTACCACCTGACTCACTGTCCCTAGATGGCAAAAGGTGCAGAAGACGATGTCAGTCTCTTTGCGTCAACGGGCTCGCTTGCCTCTGGTTGACAAAAGGTGCAGGTAACCATAAGGTAACCCCGCATGTCACCTGACTTCACGGGTCAGGACAACAAAAGGTGCAGGAGACGATGTTAGTCTCTGTGCATCAACGGGCTCGTTTGCCCCTGGTTGACGAAAGGTGCGGGTAACCATAAGGCAACCCCGCGTGTCATCTGACTTCACGGGTAAGGATGACAAAAGGTGCAGGAGACGATGTTAGTCTCTGCACGTCAATGGGCTCGTTTGCCCCTGGTTGACGAAAGGTGCGGGTAACCATAAGGCAACCCCACGTGTCACCTGACTTCATGGGTCAAGACGACAAAAGGTGCAGGAGACGGTGTTAGTCTCTGCATGCTATCATGCGTTGAGTCTTAGAGATAGCAAAAGAATGTTTATACGGATAACCACTTGGGTTTCTCCGCCTGCCCCCTAACTTCACGGGTTAGGGCTTGACAGAGGTAGTCTGCGCGGAAGACTACATAAATCTCCGCGTGTCAATGGGCTTGTTGGCCGCGATTGACAAAGGGTGCAGAAGACGACGTTAGTCTCTGCATGCTATCATGCGTTGAGTCTTAGAGACAGCAAAAGAAAGTTTATACGGATAACCACTTGGGTTTCTCCGCCTGCCCCCTAACTTCACGGGTTAGTGTTTGACAGAGGTAGTCTGCGCGGAAGATGACATAAATCTCTGCGTGTCAATGGGCTTGTTGGCCGTGATTGACAAAGGGTGCAGAAGACGACGTTAGTCTCTGCATGCTATCATGCGTTGAGTCTTAGAGATAGCCAAAGAAAGTTTATATGGATAACCACTTGGGTTTCTCCGCCTGCCCCCTAACTTCACGGGTTAGTGCTTGACAGAGGTAGTCTGCGCGGAAGACGACATAAATCTCCGCGTGTCAACGGGCTTGTTGGCCGTGATTGACAAAGGGTGCAGAAGACGACGTTAGTCTCTGCATGCTATCATGCGTTGAGTCTTAGAGATAGCAAAAGAAAGTTTATACGGATAACCACTTGGGTTTCTCCGCTTGCCCCCTAACTTCACGGGTTAGTGCTTGACAGAGGTAGATGGTGCGGAGAAACTGCTTGTGTATCTCCGCACGTCACCTGACTTCAGGGTCAGTGTGACAAAAATTGTGGGGCGGCTGACAAAAGCGAGGCTCTTGCTCCTATGTATCCTCAATTTGTGATGAGGAACTCAGACCTACGTAGTTCTTGATAGTTGTGAGACTAAAATAGTCTCAAGTTTTTTTTTCACTAAAATGTGAACATGCTTTTAGTAAAGAAACAAAACTTCCTACTGTTCAGAGCAACATATGATTTTTTGATGAAAAACAATGCGCCTATTGGGGAAGGAGAGTATGCTGATGAAATTTTCTCATAACCATAAATGAGATTTTGGATGTTAGCATTTCGTTTCTAAACGACCATTTAGAGGAAACACTGGGTCCAATAAAAATAGAGGAAAATCACTCAAAGTGTATCAACCTCACACAGGTAAGTGTTTCATCCTTATTCCGAACCATAGATATGTCATGACTTGATTTTGCAAATCATTTCCTATCAAATCAAAGATTATATGCGTGATCATGGATCAATAGGACTTCTTCTTGGGAATGGGGGTTTTTTTGGTGGGAAATTTGGCTTTGAGTGTTTTTTGGCCTTTTCCTTTTCTGCTTTTGTTTAGTGTGAGGCGAACAAGTCACCGACACACAGGATTTTGGTTGGCAATCAAAGGGAGATGACCACTTTAGGTCGTGGTTTCCTTTCTTTTCTTGTTTACTTGGTGACAATTCTGTATTGCTCAGATATTGTCTGGTCCAAAGACCTTTCTGCACATTTCTTTTTCTTCTGATGTTTGATCGGGAATTTTCTTTCTTTTTTGCTTTCTCCCCTCTTTTGATTGGGAATTTTCCTTCTTTGTTGCTTTCTCTCACTCTTTGATTGGAAATTTTCCTTCTTTGCTTTCTTCCGAGGGCAAGGATTGACATTCTCACCCTGGGTCAAGGTTTATGGTAAGTTGGGATCTTGGCTCAAGGCTTGTAGAACGGCTGGACATGGTATATGTCAGGGTTTGGCCAGCGGTTCGTGGATAAAGGAGATGTCCCACATTATTTCCATGATACACATGCAACACTGATGATTAGGAAATTTTATGCAAAACTGGTCATGCATGCACCCATGTGGACACTCAAGCATCAAGTTTTTATGGTCATGTGACACTAGGGCTCAGGATTCATTTTCCCTATTTAAGTCAACCCAGTGTTTCCAAAATATGTTCTTTTATCAATTCATGCATTCATCTTAGTCCATTTTGGGCGTTCGGGAAATTTTTCACAGCATTCACCCTTCAGGTGTATACACACATTTTTTTTCAAAAACTGGTTATGATCAGTGATTTTTTTTCCCAAAGAAAAGCTGGAAGTTATCTCTTTTCAAAAGCATGTTGGCTTTTTAGCTAGACAACTTATTTTTTTTCTCCCTTTTTTTTTCTTTCCCTTTTTAAGTTATTATAATTTGCTTATTTCCTTTTTTCTCTTTTCTTTGAAAAGGTCGTGCGTACGAGGGCGCACACTACCTACTCACGTCTAACCGCAAGGTAAACGAAAAAAAATGCAATGGTAAGTTGCAATAAAAACAGTGACGAAATAACTGAGAGCCATAACGCCAAATTTTAACAGAAACAAAAACAGTAACTGAAAACAGTAATGTTAGTAACCATATAGACAATAACAGAAAACAACAATGTTAATAGCAATATAGACAATAACAGAAGACAATAATGTCAATAACAAAAGTGCGGTGACCTCGGTCACATGGCTCCGCTTCCTCCCAAGAAATCGAGCAAGTCAGTCATATCTTCATCCATACGGGACTCCTTTGCCTCACCGGGGGATCCTGCAGGCTCCTCTCCTGACTGGGCATCGGGCCAGTCTCCAGGCCATGCAACCTCAGCCCCAAACTGTTCCAGGGTAGGGCATAAAAAAGGGGTGGAACCCTGCCCCTGCTGACTGAGGCTGAACCGGTAGAGACACTCATGTATCTGCACCTGCCCATGGTGGTTGGCCGCCTGCTGGCGAACCAAATGCTGTAGATAACGCTCCATGCCTAGTGACCCAGCTGGATCAGCCTGCCGAGGTGGTGGTGGTGCGTCTGCGGCCTGATGTGCATCACCCTGCGTCTGCCTAGGCGTGCAATACTTCTCAATGAAGGCTCGGGTGATCGGCAGTCGGATTACTTTACTGGGGGTGACGGGAACTCCGTAGGACTGGCAGAGGCCCGTGATCAACGCTGGAAACCCCAGGGCTCTGTTGGACTTATCTGGGTCCAGAGGGTGCCTGGTGGGTGCCATATCTGCAAACAAATAAATGGCGTCAACAATCACCTGGGTCACGAGGACGCTCATCCGTGTCAGAATGGCATACACCAACTGGCACTTAGGCAGAGGGAGATTGGAGTTATGATCGCTAGGCAAGACATTACTTAGCAGCAGTGTCATCCACGTCTGGGTCAAAGTGGTCATGCTGGTGCGCATGATTCGCACCCGCCTCCCTGTAGTGGTCCAGGCGAAATCCTGCCCCGGTGTGCATGACAGGTGGGCAATGGCTTCCTCGTCGAACCCGTCAGCCCTATTCCTCCTCTGGTTGAACTCACACAACTGCCCTTCCTCCAAAACTAGTGGGTCACCTAGGAACTGGCTGAGGGCATCTGCGTCAAAGGGAATCCACTGACCCCTCCCCCACGAACGCATGTCCCGAACTCCCTCTTTCGTGGGCCAAGCGTTAGCATAGAACTCTAGGACTATCTCAGGATCAAACTTGGCCATGGGAGTCACCAGTGGTGTCCATCGTCAGCGAGCTATCTCCTCCTAAAAGTCCGTATACTCATCCTCCCTGAGCTGGACTCGCCTCTCCCTGTGGAACAACCATCCCCTGATGGCCTCGAAGCGCTGCTGGTGCTCAGCACTCCAGAAACGATGACTATCGAAATCTAGGGCGGCACTGGACCCTTCTCTTGTGGCATCTCTTCTAGACCTCTTCGTGAAGAGTTTCTTCGGAGCCATTTCCTGCAAAAACATTTGGGAAGTCAGTTCAGGAAAAACTTAATCAAAACGAAAGCCAAATCGAGCCAAACAGCGTACCCTTTTTCCAACAAAGCATGAATATCCATATGAATTTTGAAAGGAATGCTTACACGTTAATGTGTGGGTTCTCCTAGGATATTCATACATTCATACTTTTTTGGTAAAGAAATTCCTTACGCTATGTGTCAAACTATCCATACATATTTTCCAAGGCTTTTGCTACCTACCTACCCCATTCTTTTTGCTATATGTTCACATTTCATTCACATACATGTTCATACAATTGAGAGGCAACTTCATGTTATATATTCGCACATGTTTACACTCATTTGAAAACAATTTCATGTCGCACCTTCATTAGAAAAGCAATTTTTGTACTACTTATTCACATTCTTGAAAGGCAATTTCATATCATATGTTCCTACTTTGAGAAGCATTTTTGTGCCATTTTCAACATATATGCACATTTGCAAAGCATTTAGCTACCTATTCAACATACACATGTACATGGTGAACAACATTTTCACACTATCTAGGTACAAGGAAAACATGGTGCAGCCCAAACCAAGTGCTGGCCTTAAGGGGAAACCTCACCAACATGCTCTCACTTTCATGCCTTCTTGTACTTCAACAAACAAAGGCTCGGGCCCCCTAGGCCTAAGTCATGTTTAGGCATTTATCCTAATTTTTTCAAGCTGTCCGCATCCAAAAATGGTAATCATACATACACAAATCCAATCTAAAAGCCATATTTACAAACTTAGGCAAAAATACCATTGAGGCATTTCACCGAGCACTTGGTGGACGCACTTTTGGGTACCAACAACAAGGGAATGGGGGCAATGTGGCTTGCCCCATCATTTCAGAACACAACCTAGGCCTAAGACCATCCCCTACAACCCCTCAATTCAAAGAAACAAAGCATAAACTTGCCCCAAATTGTCTCACGGCATTGGTCAAATTATGTACCATTCAAAGCATAAAAGGCATCAATGGAAAGCTAGAAACCAAAGGATAGTGCACTTACTTGTATGGAGTGACCAACGACACTAAAAATGGAAGCAAAAGCGCAAAAATGGTGGCCTAGGAGTGAAAACCTGCAAAACTCGTGGGTGCTGCATTTTTTTGAATGAGGGAGGGGAGTTTTGGGTGGAGAGAAACTCCCCCTCCCCTCGTTTTTATGTTTCCAGGTGCAAGGGTTCTCGCCCAGGCGACCTAACCCTATATATATATATATATATATATATTTGGGAAAACACAGGTATGCGCTCTCTATGGGTCGGCGTTCGCTTACTCGAACCCCCTTAGGGTAGATTTAGGCACAACAAACTGTGGCCGTGTTACCGTTTACCTCGATTTGTCTCTGTCTTTGGATTTGGCTCGGTATTTGACCATCGCCTAAGACGATTCTACTCCTGTCATAGGATAACAAATATGCATGTGTATGCGTATGCATGAGCATTTTCAAATGCAATAATCTTTTTAGTGAAAGCTGGTCGGGTTCAGTTTCAATTAAGCGCTTGGGGCATCCCATGGACTGAGCGAAAAGGCTCAGGTTATCAAATACTGCACATATTTTAAAGCACAAAGTGAGGACCGAAACCTCAATCCCACATTCTTTTCTTTTAAAAGATTGCGATGAGAAAAATATAGAGGACAGAAATCCCTGGGGGAAACCAAGAAGAACACACAAAAATAAAAGAACATGCAGCGACTTCCTCAATTGCCCTAGATCCTAAGCGTAGTATCGCTTGACAACATCGGAGTTCACGGGTGAAGGTAGCTCCTCGCCATCCATGTTGGTGAGCACCAGGGCCCCTCCGGAGAAAGCCCTTTTTACAACGAAAGGCCCTTCGTAGTTCGGGGCCCACTTTCCTCTGTTGTCTTTCAGAGCTTGGGAGACTTTCTTCAGCACCAAGTCCCCTTCGCTGAACCGGCGTGTGCATACCTTCTTGTCAAAAGCGTTCTTCACTCGTTTCTGATATAAACGCCCATGACTCATGGCGGCCAAACACTTGCCTTCTATGAGATTAAGCTGATCGAAACGTGCTTGGGCCCACTCCGATTCCTTTAATCCAGATTCTGCCAAGATTCTTAATGACAGGACTTCCACCTCGAACGGTAGCACAACCTCCATTCCATATACCAATGAGAATAGTGTTGCCTTGATTGATGTGCGCACTGAGGTTTGGTAACCGTGTAACGCTAATGGGAGCATCTCGTGCCAATCTTTGTATGGCACAGTCATCTTCTGGATAATCTTCTTCATATTCTTATTGGCTGCCTCCACGGCTCCGTTTATCTTTAGTCAGTAGGGTGTGGAATTGTGATGTTGGATCTTAAACTCCTCGCACATTTCCCCCATCATCATGTTATTCAAGTTGGTGCCATTGTCCATGATAATCTTCCTCGGTAAACCATATCGGCAAATGATTTCCCTCTTAATGAACCTAACCACCACACTCCTGGTGACGCTAGCGTACGATGCGGCTTCGACCCACTTAGTGAAGTAATCGATCGCCACTAGGATGAAACGATGTCCATTCGCAGCTTTGGGCTCTATGGCCCCAATCACATCTATTCCCCACATGGAAAATGGCCACGGTGCGGCCAAGACATTCAGAGGCAAGGGCGGAGCATTGACATTGTCTGCAAACGTCTGGCATTTGTGACATTTCCTCACATGGAGACAGCAATCGCTCTCCATGGTGAGCCAATAGTAACCCGCCCTTAAGATCTTTCTAGTCATGGCGTACCAAAAGAGCCCTCATGGACCTCCCCCAGCATGTTTTCAGCTTCCTTAGTGTTCACGCAGCGTAGCAGAACCATGTCATGGTTTCTCTTGTATAGTATGCTTCTGCTCATGAAGAAGCTGGCCGCCAATCTCCTCAAGGTCCTTTTTTCGTTGTCGGAAGCCTTCGGTGGGTACTCTTTGCTTTCAATATATCGCTTGATATCGAAATACCAAGGCTTACCGTCCCGTTCCTCTTCCACCAGACAACAATGTGTGGGTCTGCCACGACACCTGAACTCAATGTACGGTAGGTCTACGTGTGGTGTTAGCCGGAACATGGACGCTAATGTGGCAAGCGCGTCTGCCATTTGATTTTCCTCTCGGGGAACATGATGGAAGGAGATCTCATCGAAGAAACCAGCCAATTCCTTGATATAGGCCTGGTAGGGTATCAGCTTGTGGTCTCTAGTTTCCCATTCCCCTCTCAGCTGGTGAATCACTAGTGCCGAGTCTCCGTACACTTTGAGTAGCTTGACATTGAAGTCAATTGCTGCCTGGACGGCCAGGGTGCATGCTTCATACTCAGCCATGTTGTTGGTGCAGTTGAACCCTAGCCTGGTTGTGAAAGGTATGCATTGGTCATCCGGAGAGACCGATGCTGCCCCAATGCCATGGCCTAGAACGTTTGACGCTCCATCAAACCACATGATCCACTTGTCCCGGTCTTTGTCTAGCTTTTCCTCAAACAAGGCCATGATGTCCTCATCCGAGAACTCGGGATGCATGGGTTAATAGTCGTTGAGAGGCTGCTGAGCCAAATAATCCGCCAAGACGCTTCCCTTTATCGCCTTTTGGGTGACATAGACTATATCTAACTTGGGTAGCAAAACCTGCCACCGAGCGATCCGCCCTATGAGAGCAGGCTTCTCAAAGATGTACTTGACCGAGTCCATCTTGGGTATCAGCCAGGTGGTATGGCTCAACATGTATTGCCTTAGACAGTGGGACGCCCAGACTAAAGCACAACATGTTCTTTCCAGCAGGGAGTAGTTCATTTCACAGGCCGTGAACTTCTTACTCAAGTAGTAGACAACGCGCTCCCTTTTCCCAGACTCGTCATGTTGCCCCAGCATACACCCCATTGACTTGTCCAAAATTGTCATATACAAGATGAGAGGTCTTCCGGGCACCGACGGCATAAGCACGAGAGGGTTCATGAGACACTGTTTGATCCTTCCAAATGTCTCTTGACAGTCCTCATTCCAGCGGACGGATTGGTTTTTGCGTAAGAGTTTGAACAACGGCTCACAAATAGCGGTGAGTTGTGATATGAATATGGCAATGTAGTTAAAACGCCACAGGAAACCTCAGACCTGCCTCTCGGTACGCGGTTATGGCATCTCAAGGATGGCTTTCACCTTTTTGGGGTCCACCTCTATCCCTTTCTGGCTTACAATGAAACCCAGTAATTTCCATGACTTGACCCCGAAGGTGCACTTAGCGGGGTTTAACCTCAATCAATACTTCCTAAGCCTTTCGAACAACTTCCGCAAGTTGACAAGGTGTTCCTCCTCGGTCTTAGACTTGGCAATCATGTCTTCCACATAGACCTCGATTTCTTGATGCATCATATCGTGGAACAAAGCCACCATAGCCCGTTGATAAGTTGCCCCGACGTTCTTGAGTCCAAAGGACGTCACCTTATAATAGAACGTCCCCCACAGGGTGACAAAGGTAGTCTTTTCCATATCCTCTGGCGCCATTTTTATCTGATTGTAACCAGAGAACCCATCCATGAAGGAAAACAAAGCGAAATTGGTCGTATTATCCACGAGGATATCAATGTGCGGCAGAGGAAAATTGTCCTTGGGACTGGCTCGATTCAGGTCCTGATTATCTATGCACATTCGTACTTTCTCATCCTTCTTAGGGACTGGTACAATGTTGGCAACCTATTTTGGGTACCGAGCGACAGCCAAAAAGCCAGCGTCAAATTGTTTCTTTACCTCTTCTTTTATTTTCAAGGACGTCTCGGGCTTCATGATGTGCCATTATTTTTTCCTATTTCTTAACCCTTTTTGCACCATTTTAATTACTGATTAGTCTTAATTGTCAAATTAATTAGGTAGTTTTATTATTTGGGCACATTCAGCTGATTTGATGTTTTTAATCTAATTTCAAGAATTAATGAAGCATTGGACTTGAATCCAGAATTGGGCTTGGACTTGAAGAGGGCAGACTATTTTATTCTACAAAATTAGATCTTATCTTATCTTATCTAGATATTATTTAGATTTGATCTCATCTAGATATTATTTCATCTAGATCTTATCTTATCTTATCTAGATTTGATTTGATTTTATTTATGGGCTTGGATTTAAAACAGATTTGTAAGCTTTGGGGCTGGAAAACTATATAACAGCACCAAGGTTCTAGTTTAGCTCTCCTCTCTCTCTCTCTCTTCTATTTTTCATTTTTAGTTTTAGTCTCTCTTCTCTTTCTCTTTTATTTTCGTTTTTTACAATTTCAGTTCAGACTTTTAGTTTTATCAATAAAATTTCGTTCTCTATTTGATTAATGGAAGTCTAAGTCCACAACGTTATTTTCTCTTGAAGATCAAGCACAGTTCTCTTTGAGATTCTATTATTACTGTTAAATTCTGTTCAGTTTTTCCTCTTCACTAATTACTCTGAATTTGTTGCTATTAATTCATGCATGCTTAGTGCGTGATCAATTGTCTTTGCGCTTAATTTACGTTCATGCTTAATGATCGTTTACGAGTAATCGGTGTGTGTGATGCTTAATCACATAATGAATGCTTTATGTTAAATTTCGCTTAGTAATTTAATTTAGGGTTGGATTAAGTGGTTGAACTGATAAAGGATAAATTCTCACAACCTAGGATAAGAGACTTGCTTGTGAATCAAGGGGAAGCAACGTATTTTAATTCTGATAATTTCTAATTCAATTTTACTCGCTATTTAATTTACAAAAGCAAACAACCCCCCCCCCCCCCAATTTTTTACTATTTCCTACTATCTGTTATGAACATTTGGTGTATCATTTTTTGTTGGGAAATGACCTAGGATCACTTCCTAGTTACTACATTTTAATATTTATTTGATTCAGGTACGGCCTCGATCACTTCATCCTCCTCAGTTTTTGTTTTACCGGGGAACACTCAGGATTTAGAGGTAATCTGTGTTGTACGATGCCAAAACTCAAACCAGACATATCTTGGTATGACCAAGCAAAGATGTCTTGGTAGTTATTTAGCAGGTCCATCAATTCTTCACGGATGGGTGCGGTCATACCCGTGCATATCTTTACTTCCTTTTTCCCATTGCCAGTTCCTAAGTCCACTAGTTCTGTCTCTTCTTGATGAGGCCCCATCTCTCGGTCCTCCTGAGCGTCTATCTTCTCCAACTCTGGGGGAAGTCCCACATCCTCGTCCTCTTCACTCTCCGTCTGACCCGCTTCTTGCTTGAAATCGATGGTCGGGTCCCAGGTATTAGTACCTTCGAGGGACTCGTCGTCGGATCTGGCGTTTTAAGCGTAAAGAAATAAACATGCAAATGAATGAAAGATCTTTATATTATCAATTCAGGAACAAAAGACATAATGCCTTAACAAAAGGAAACTCCAAAGCCTAGGCACAACCATAGAGTTTAAAAGCCATAAAGGGTTACATTATGCTTGTCGCGTAAATGTCCGAGCGCTCTTCCGCTCGCCAATTTCCTAGTCGGAAACCCGGAGGGCATGGTCGTACCAAAGCTGACCCACTCGGAGAGTCATCCTCGCATATCGCGACGACTTGGCCTTCGTGTCCTAGACCCACACTTATAAAGCTCCTACTGATGTGGCAAGGCGGGATCCCTTCGACTTGTCGTCCCAATTGCAACCTTGGCCTCTGCTCTTCCTTTCCGCGACACTTTTCCTTATGTCCGCTTGCGTGGGTTTATAGCGTAATCCAAACTTCCCGCGGTTTCCTCTGGTGCTTACCAGGCTGGTTCTGCTGCCGTTGTTCTTGCCTAAACCCATTCTGGGCTCATAGCCATTCCCCAACATCACCCGGGCCACCATCATTGCCGTATCGGACAGGCAAGGCTGCCCAGAGAAGGAATCTACGGAGGCAATGCTTACTACCTCAAAATATTGGAAGGCCGTTTCCAATGACTCCTCCGCGGATTCCGCATATGGCATAGAGGACGGGCAATTTACCAAGACGTCTTCCTCCCCCGATACAATGACCAAATACCCCTCCACTACGAACTTCAGTTTTTGGTGGAGTGTAGAGGGAACGACTCCTACCGTGTGGATCCACGGGCGTCCCAAAAGACAGCTATAAGCCGGGTTAATATCCATCACTTGGAATGTAACCTGACAGGTATGAGGCCCTATCTGTACAGGGAGGTCGATCTCTCCCCTTACCTCTCGGCGGCTGCCGTCGAAGGCATGGACCACCATGGAACTTGGCCTTAGATGGGAAGCATTAAACGACAATTTCTCCAATGTGCTTTTGGGCATTACGTTCAAACTGGAGCCGTTATCGATGAGTACCTTGGTCATGACGTGGTCCATGCATTTGACTAACACATGCAAATCCCTGTTATGCCCCCTCCCCTCGGCAGGGATTTCCTCTTCAGCGAAGGCGAGGTAGTTGTTGGTAGTGATGTTATTGACGAGTCCCCCAAAGCCTTCTACGTAGATGTCTTGGGCTACATGAGCTTCGTTCAAGACCTTTACTAGAAAAGCCCGATGAGGCTCGGAGCTCATGAGCAGTTCCAAAAGAGAGACTCTGGCCGGGGTTTTGTTGAGCTGCTCAATGATTTTAAACTCGCTTTGTTGAATAATGCGGAGGAACTCGCCTGCCTCCTCTAGCGATACTTCTTTCTTGCCACAGCCATCCTTTTTCTCATAAAGACCTTTCATTGGAATACCCTCATCCGGAGCGGGGATCACTTTATCATTTTGTTCTTCCGCTATCTTCACCTTCCCTTTAGCGTTTGCGGGCTGTGTTGGTAGGTCAGGGGGTGCGAACATGCGACCGCTGTGGGTCATGCCGCTCAGCCCCGTGATATTGGTTACCTTGGCCGACAACGAGCTAATGTCTGTGGCTTCTTCCTTCCTTTCGCTTGGAGGTGCATACCTCCACGGAACTACGTGGCTATTTTGGTACGGAAACGGAATAGGTCTAACTACCGAGGGGTATTGGGGTGCTTGGGGAGCTGCATCTCTGGTGAAATATACCACCAAAGGTTAAGGCTTTCTAAGACCTTCTTCATCTGTGGACTGCATGCATATGTGCTGCTCTTCACCCCCTCATCGCTGACTTCCAGCCAGCCTTGGTCCCTCATTTGTTGCAACAGGTCCTCTACTGCTAAACATGCTTCCATGTTATGTAGCGCACCGGGATGCATTAAACAAGAATCTTCCTCGCGCCCACCGTGGGGAAGTACGCCCCCCTCTTGTAGGGCCTTGTAGATAAACCTTCTGGGGGTCGTCACGTCCTTCAAAGGTTTGGACCTGCGCGGCCTACCCGACTAGATGGCATTAATCGCTCCCCCTCCATGATTGGCAAGCGGGTTTGTTTTTACGTTCGGCCGGTCCTCTTGAAACGTCAGCCATCCGACTTCTATCAAACTTTGGAACTTGTGTTTAAAGGCCAAGCACTGTTTGGTTGAGTGGCCCGAGGTTTTCCCATGGTATGCGCAGGTCGCATCAGGGTTATACCACTTTGGGAAAGGAGGCTGGTAGATCCTTCCGGGAGATATCACAGCCATCTGGTTGGCGATAAGGGATGGTAAGAGGTCTTCGTACATCATTGGGATTGGGGTGAATCTCGGAGTTGGCCTTGGGGGAAAGTTCCTTGTCGTGTTGGAACCGGCGCCAAAGTGGATATTGCTGGCCGCGCGAGTTGGGGTTGGAGCCGGAGCTTGGGGGGCTCCCTCTGGATGGGCGCGAGTGCCCTAGCTTGTACGAGTGCTGAGTTGGAGGAGTCCCCGGCGTGAGCCAAGAAGCTTGGGTGATGTTAGGCGTTGATCCATGCGGGCGTTGAAGTGACGACATGGGTATCTCCTTCCGTCTTCTTTGCCCCAGTTGCTCCGATCCTCCTAGCGTTGGTACCTGTGGAGGAGACGTAATCGAACTTCCCTCTCTTCAAGCCCACTTCAATTCTTTCCCCGGCGAACACCAAGTCTGCGAAGCTGGAGGGCATGTAGCCCACTAATTTCTCATAGTAAAACACCGGCAAGGTGTCTACCATCATGGTAATCATTTCCCTTTCGACCATGGGAGGGGCTACTTGTGTTGCCAGGTCCCTCCAACGCTGAGCATACTTTTTAAGGGACTCGCTTTCCCTCTTAACCATGTTCTGCAGCTGAGTCCGGTCGGGAGCCATATCAGAATTGTACTGATATTGCCTAAGCAAGGTGGTAATAAGATCCTTCCAAGTGCGGATGCGGGAATCTTCTAGATTGGTGTACCAGATGACCGTGGCCCCTGCCAAGCTATCTTGGAAGAAGTGCATCAACAACTTCTCATCCGTGGAATGCGCCCCCATCTTGCGACAATACATTTTGAGATGGTTCTTAGGGCAAGTTATCCCCTTGTACCTATCAAAATCAGGTACCTTGAATTTCAGGGGGATGATGACGTCCGATACTAAGCAAAGATCAGTCATGTCTGCGAACGGATAGTCGCCAAAGCCTTCAATAACCTTCAATCTCTCTTTGATGAGATCGAGCTTCCTCCTTTCTTCTGCTGCTGGGGGTGGTCCTTCTGCGGAAAAGAATATCGACTGTGCTGGGGGGTTTCGAGGTTCTCCCATGAGGTTGGGCTGAGGTAGTGCGTTGGGCGTCGGCCCCTCGACAGGGAACGGGGAGTGGGAATCGATGTCTCCTTGGGCATGCTCTCGACGATCCTCGTGGACCTCGTCCGACTGTCGAGGAGGCTCCCCTTCAAGGATGGGGGGAGGGACATGACCCGTGTCATCACGTATGACTGGCGGTGTGTAATTAGGTGGCAATCCATAAGGGTAAGCCACTCGGTTGTATCCCAGATGGGGGTTGCTGATGTGCCCCAGTGTGCTTCTTTCTTGTCCTACCACGTTTTGGGATAGGGTGGTGCGCAATAGCTGGGAGAGTTGGGTCTGCTTCGGCAGCCAAACTAACAGTGGCAGCGGTGGCTGCGTTTTTCTCCATTAGTTGCCTCATTTCTAGCATGTCATCCATCATGGAAGCCATTTGCTCTTTCAAAGCCGACATGTCGGCTTTCATCTGTTCCTGTACCTCCTCTTGGTCACCCATCGTCCTAGATTTTGATCTGGTGCGATAGGGATGCCTTGGGGCGCGTTTAGTTATGGCGTCTCTCCTAAAAAACCAAATGTGAGGAGTATGTAAAGAAAAATGAATGCATGCTAGAGATAAAATGCGGGAGTGATTTGATTCGCACTAATTTTTTGGAGTAAAAACGTGGGATAAACTCATTTTATTCAGAAAGTTATAACTAGTCAAAACCTGAGTGACAATACAAACTTCCTAGAGGTTCCTAATTATATGGGTCATTAAGTTTATCATATGCTGACAATAGCTGAGGAGTCCGTGGATCTCCTCGAGGGCGAAGTAGGTGTCCGCCATTGCTTTGGCCTTGGCTAGCAATCGGGGAAGTTCTTGACTCCCGTTCAAAGTAAGAGCAAATCGGTCCATCCACATTGTCGCCTCTTGATGTAATGAGTTGATCACCCTCCCTCTAGCCTCATTTTCTGCATACACTCAGGCATACTCGTCTGCCACTTTGTGCTCGTGGGCCGTGGCTAGATTTAATTCTTCTTGATACTTGCTGATGATGGCTAACATGTTGGTCTCTGTCTCGCATAAACGTTGAGACAAGCTTCTCTTGGACCTTATGCAAACCTTTAGCTCATCTTTCAAGATCAAACTGTCTACTCGTGATTGGTCCCTTTCCTCTCTCCGGAGTTTAAGCTCGCTGTTACTGCCCCATAGAGCCCCTCAAAATTTGTTCCAGCTGTGTTCCTCCCTACGAGCCCTTTTGGTCTCTTGTTCCAAGGCCTTGGTGGTAGCTATATTTACGTCTCTCAGTTCGGCATTCTCCTTTCGGATCTTAAGAGCTGCTGATTTGAACCTTTCTTTGACTGTTTGGGCTTGCTCGAGTTCTGCCCTAAGGGCCTGCACCTCTTCGTCTTCCTCCAGTGCTTCAACTTCCACCCCTTTAGTGGTTCTCAAACTTGGGAGCCAATCCAAACCTTGCATGTGAGCTTTCAACCACCTACGGTAGCCGACGATGGGCCCGTTGTTACTACCTCTGAGTTCCTTATCCTTTTTTTGCACCATCTCCCATGCCTTGCAGACCTTCTGAAGCGCCTCCACGTTGGTCCTATTGAAACCTCGTGCAATAATAGGTGCGAGCTCTTCCTCTAGTGGTGCCCCTCTCATAGGGTAGCCAAGTTGTCTTATAGCAAGAACAGAATTGTAACTGATGCAACCCCTTGTCCCCATCAAGGGAACATTTGGAAATCCTCCGCACGAAATAAGAACCCCGGTTCTTCCTTCTTTCCATCGAGGGAACCAGTTGACAGACGCTCCTTCTTTGCTTGCTAAGAGTCGGTCCTAACTTGCCTCTCTTTTCTCTGTGCATGAACGGTGGCTTTCTAGCGGGCAAGCATGCCTCACCTCTTGGCGGAAAAGGTGCGAAACCAACCATACATAGAGGGCCGGAGTACAACAAACAATCCTTGTACTGCTCTTTTCACATCTTCGGTCGAAGGTGTCATATAGATCGGCTAGGATAGCGACAACCAAGCTTTCCTTGCGATCATGAAAGGCGAGAAAAGCATCGATCGCTGCTAGGTCCACCAATCCATCCACATTTGGAAAGAGGACTCCTCTGAAGCTCAAAAGTGCAAGGATGTCTATGAACGAGGCCCATTCGCCTCTACCTGCCAAGAGTCTTGCTTTTGCCTCCAAACATTTTCTCGGTACTCCAACCACCCCATTTTCGACTTGCTTTCTGTGGTCTAATTCCTGCGTCGAGATTTGGTCTATCTTAGAAATTCTAGCTAAAGAGGGATAGAATCCTGAGAAGAGGTATGGTTTCCTTCCCCCTAGAGGGCATCCTAGGATCTCTTCAAATTCTTCCACCATGGGTGATAGCTGGAAGTCCCCAAATGTGAAGCACCTCAAAGGCTGGTCATAATACTGGGTGAGGGAGGCAATGGCCTCTGTGGAGACTTCTGCCATGGCTAGGTCCTAGATTTTATCGTAAGCTTTGCGAAAAGCTTGTCGCTGAAGCTGACCCATCAACTGCCCTAACTCTTTTAGATTGGTGATTCCTAGGCTCTTGACCTTGACTTGATAGAACCTCTTTTTAAGCGAAGGCACCTGACTCGACCCCATGTTTTACTAAAGTGAAACAAAACCCAGTGCGAATCAAAACTTCGACATCTATCATGGGTGGAATGGATGAATGCATGAAGAAATGCATATGACACAGATGCAATTTATGAATACGGGAGCCCGGGAAATTGTCCCCTTCTTAGATACAACGTTTGGGCAGCATGGCGCCCGACGTATGTATTTAAGAAGGTGACACGAACCCTCCATCGGTTTGACAAAGTGAGAGGATCAAGACGGAACCCATGCATGATACATATGTGAAGGGCACAACACGGGGATGTACATAGTACGACAATATCCACAAACAAATATAAACAAAGGGGTACATGACATTTAGGACTACATGCATGGCAGTGTAAAAAAAATGGCACGCAGCGTGTTCGCTCCGTGCCCCTATTTTAGGGACCTACATGGGAGGAAACTAAAAGGGCTTTTAGTGATAATTCCCAAGGCGGGCATATCTCTCTTGATGGTCACTAGAGGTATCATCCCCTTCGAAGAACATATTGCGGTAGTAGGGACTACTAGCAACAATACGTTATCAAAGAGAAAAACTCTAGATGAAGGTTCACTGTTATCAAGCAAGTCGGAGACCTAGCATGACCACAGATTCACCTCCACTTCTTATATTCCCATGGACCCAGGTATAGGGCCCCTTTCCAACTCACCGTGTGTGCAAATAGTATTGGTGTTTGTGTGCATCAAATGAATAAATATTTACCTCATGCACACATTTAAAGAACACACTAAAAAAGCATAAAAAAAGTGTTTATATATACAAGAACATAAGGAAAAAAGACAAAGGAAAAGAACAAAAGGGAAGTCACGGTAAGGAAAGCACATTGTTGATTGGCCTAACTCTCTAACAAAAGTCCCCAATGGAGTCGCCAACTGTCGCAACCTACCTTTCGGCGGGAGGGCGACGCGAGACTCACGGGTGCGTCTTCCATGGGAGGAAAATGCGCGGAGTCGCAACCAACATTTATTTGAGGAAAACGTCGGAAAAAACCAGAAAGGTGTGGTCTACGAACTTTAAGTGTGAAAGGTTCGGGAGTTATATTTACGCACGGGGATGGTATTAGCACCCCACGCGTCCGTCACAAGGGACGACAGCCATTAATCAAGTGTGCAAATATGACTTCAAATTGTTTTATTTTCCCTTTCTTACATTTTTATGTCTTTTTACGCCTTTTGTATTTTTTATCTTTTTGTGGTCGACAAGGGTGTTTCCCTTGCTCCTACGTATTCCTCAATTGTGATGAGGAAATCAGACCTACGTAGTTCTTTGAGAACTAAACGTTGGTTAAGTTGTTTTTATCTTTTTTTGCAAGACATATTTTGACTGAACAAAAGGTCATTTAAGGTGTTGGACCATTAAACAATCTTTTGATCCTTTTTGAAAGAAGAGAAAACATTAAGGCATTGGACCATTAATGATCTCTTGGTTTCTTGAAAGTAGTGACAAAGTTATGCGTTGGCTTTAGGCTTTCAAAAGTCCACGTTTAACCAAATAAAAGCAAAGAGGACCATTCAAGGCGTTGGACCTTAAAATGGTTTTTAGGTGATTTTTTAATGACGAAGCTTGATTTGTGAGTTAATTTTAGTCTTAGTTTCACTTTGGTTATTAGTCAATTCAATTAAGAAAAACCCAAAAGAAAAGCGTCCAATTGATTTTTTTTATTATTTTATTCAAAGATATTTTTGATTATTTTATTATTATTTTGCCTCTTTTTGGTTTTCAACGTGATTACAGCGTGAAAGATCGGTCGGATTTTATTCTAACAGAGATTCAAAGATATTACAACTCAAATGATCGGTGGAAATTTATTTTATTTTTGATTAGGCGAGAAAATGATTAAATAAATGATTAAAGCACGTCAAAAGGGGGTACGGAAAGCAAATGAAATAAAAATAAAAGTACGCGAAACAAGTGGGGACCACTAAGGGCACATAGAATGAATTGAAAGGTTTGATTTTGGGAACTTATCGGTTGAAGACCGAAGAACGAACGAAGAACGATGAAGAACGGTGAAAAACCTTCACGAAATCACCCACGGAAACGTCTCGGAAGCGTTACGGAAGTGCCTCGGCTTGGATTTTCTTCATGGAAACAATTTTTCTCACTAATTTTAAGTGAATCTCAGATACCAGGAGGGTTGAACGAATTTGCTCTGCCCTCTTTCCCCTATTTATAGGGGAAAAGTGGGAGGTGGTTGCCGCCCAGCTCACCCAGGCGAGTTGGGTTGCTTCCACCAGAAGGCACCGCCTTCTGTTGGAACATCCTAGAAGTACCTCGAAGTGGTCAAGCGAAGGTCACATCCCACCAAACAGATGGATTGTGCAATAATGCTTCCTTTCGACTCCTGACAGGTCGCGGAACTTCACGGATTGCCTAACGATGCGTGTCAAGTACCTCGAAGCGGTCAAGCGAAGGTCACATCCCACCAAACAGATGGTCCCCAGACAAAATTAGCGTATGACACCATGAAAGAGAAAATGACCACAATGATGGAGACCATGATGAGCATGAAGAAGATAATGGAAGCCAATGCGGTTGCAATAGCCCCTACCAGCACCATTGCTGAGGTGGACCTGACCCCCCCATCTGACCTCAACCAAATGAATCATCCAACCTCAGATATGGTAGGCAAAGATTTGGGAAGTACGGGGGCCCCCCCTTTTAGTGCAAAAACAAGCATGCCTTCCCACCATAGGACTTGCCTCCCAACTATACGCCACCCAATGTAGCATACACTCCCAGTGAGGATGTCAATAACTTCGCTCCCATACTCATTGAAAGCCGACAACCTCAAACTGATCATGCATATGTCTCTCAAACCATGGGGGAGACACATGAAATTCCTCACCACAATCTAGCCGACTTCGAGCCTTGCCTCGGATATGCCATTGAAGGGCAAGCAGTTGATGTTATACCCCTGCAAAACACTTTGGAGGGCCCTCAGTATCACCCACAACCACACCCCTTGCATTCCACAGCGGGTAAAAACCCTCATGCTATGGCAGAAATGGGAAAGTTGGATCATCTAGAGGAAAGGCTCAGGGCCATTGAAGGAGGCGAAGATTATGCCTTTGCTAACCTAGAAGAGTTGTTCCTAGTACCCAATATCATCACCCCTCCCAAGTTCAATGTGCCGGACTTTGACAAGTACAAGGGGACTACTTGCCCCAAGAACCATCTAAAGATGTATTGTCGGAAGATGGGGGCATATGCAAAAGATGAGGAACTACTAATACATTTCTTCCAAGAAAGTCTTACTAGGGCAGCTGTCACCTGGTATACTAACTTGGAACCTTCCCTAGTCCATTCTTGGACGGACCTAATGGTTGCCTTCGTTGGGCATTATCAGTACAATTTTGATATGGCTCCGGATAGGATGCAACTACAGAGCATATGCAAGAGGGGGCACGTCCTCGCCTTCAGAGGGCTACACGCCCTCACCTTGCCTTCAGAGGAGTACACATCCTCGCCTTCAGAGGACTACGTCTCCTCGCCATCAAAGGGCTACACGCCCTCACCTTCAGAGGACTACACATCCTCACCGCCAGAGGACTACATGTCCTCGCCTTCAGAGGGCTACACACCCACACCTTCAGAGAGTTACACGCCCTCGCCTTACTTTCAGAGGACTACACGTCTTCACCATCAGAGGACTACACGTCCTCGTCTACAGAGAGCTACACACCCTCGCCTTATGAGGGCTGCACGCCTTCTCCTTCAGAGGACTCCACGTCCTCGACTTCGGAGGGCTACATCCCTCGCCTTCGGAGGACTACACGCCCTCACCTTCAGAGGGCTACATGCCCTTGCCTTCAGAGGACTATATGTCCTCACCTTCAGAGGGCTGTAGGCCCTCGCCTTCAAAGGGCGACATGCCCTCGCCTTTAGAGGACTTCACGTCCTTACCATTAGAGGGCTACATGCCCTCGCCTTTAGAGGACTACATGTCCTCTCCTTCAGAGGACAACACGCCCTCGCCTTCTGAGGACTACACGTCCTCGCCTTTAGAGGGCTTCACGCCCTCGCCTTTAGAGGGCTACACGTCCTCACCTTCAGAGGGCTACACGCCCTCGCCTTCAGAGGACTACACGTCCTCCCTTTTATAGGGCTACACTCCCTCGCCTTCGTAGGGCTGCACGCCCTCACCTTCAGAGGGCTACACGCCCTCGCCTTTTGAGGACTACACGTCCTCGCCTTCAGAGGGCTGCACGCCCTCGCCTTTAAAGGACTACACGTCCTCTCCTTTAGAGGGCTACACGCCCTCGCCTTTAGAGGACTACACGTCCTCGACTTCAGAGGGCTGCATGCCCTCGCTTTTAGAGGGCTACACGTCCACACCTTCAGAGGGCTACACGGCCTCGCCTTTAGAGGATTACGCGTCCTCCCCTTCAGAGGGCTACACGCCCTCGCCTTCGTAGGGCTACACGCCTTCACCTTCAGAAGGCTACAGGCCCTCGCCGTCAGAGGACTACACGTCCTCGCCTTTAGAGGGCTTCACGCCCTCGCCTTTAGAGGGCTACACGTCCTCACCTTCAAAGGGCTACACGTCCTCGCCTTCAGAGGACTACACGTCCTCCCTTTTATAGGGCTACACTCCTTCGCCTTTGTTTCTTTACTAAAGCATGTTCACATTTTAGTGAAAGAACACCGAGACTATTTTAGTCTCACACATCACAAAAGCAAGAACTACGTAGGTTTGAGTTCCTCATCATACATTGATGATACGTAGGAGCAAAAGCCTCGCTTTTGTCGATCCCCCCCCCCACCTTTCGCTATCATGACTTGTAAGTCCATTGGCACGCGGAGACGCCTGACAGTAACCCGCACACACCCTTTGTTATCCAGCGACTTGAGAGTCCGGTAGCATGCGGAGACACCTTATGGTTATCCGCACCTCGTCATTCGGAGACCTCAAGTCCGATTGACAAGCAGAAACCAATGTCGTCACCTGCACCCTTCCCGGAGATGTCAGCGTCTTCCAGCCGAGGCTACGAAAAAATCTAATTTGCTATCCGTAAGACTCAAAGCACGATAGCAAGTAGTGACTAACGTCGTCACCTGCATCCTTCCCGGAGATGTCAGCGTCTTTCGACCGAGACTACGAAAAAGTCTCATTTGCTATCCGTAAGACTCAAAGCACGATAGCAAGCAGTGACTAATGTCGTCACCTACACCCTTCCCAGAGATATCAGCGTCTTTCGGCCGAGACTACAAAAAAGTCTCATTTGCTATCCATAAGACTCAAAGCACGATAGCAAGCAGTGACTAACGTCGTCACTTGCACCCTTCCCGGAGATGTCAGCATCTTCCGGCTGAGACTACGAAAAAGTCTCATTTGCTATTCGTAAGACTCAAAGCACGATAGCAAGCAGTGACTAACGTCTTCACCTGCACCCTTCCTGGAGATGTCAGCATCTTCTGGCCGAGACTACGAAAAAGTCTCATTTGCTATCTGTAAGACTCAATGCACGATAGCAAGCAGTGACTAACGTCGTCACCTGCACCCTTCTCAGAGATATCAGCATCTTCCGGTCGAGACTACGAAAAAGTCTCATTTGCTATCCGTAAGACTCAAAGCATGATAGCAAGCAATGACTAACGTCGTCACCTGCACCCTTCCTGGAGATGTCAGCATCTTCCGGCCGATACTACGAAAATATCTCATTTGCTATTTGTAAGACTCAAAGCACGATAGCACGTAGAGACTAATGTTGTCTTCTACACCTTTTGTCATCCAGAGACGACGAGTCTGATGACATACGGAGATACCCAAGCGGTTATTCGTACAAACATTTTTTGTTAATCTTGACCCGTGAAGTCAGGTGGCAGGCGGGGGTACCTTATGGTTATCCACACCTTTTGTCAACCAGAGGCAAGCGAGCCTGTTGACACGTGGAGACTAATGACGTCTTCTGCGCCTTTTGTCATCCAGAAACGGCGAGTCCGATGACATGCAGGGGTACCTTATGATTATCCGCACCTTTCATCAACCAAGGCGGACGAGTTCGATGGTATCAGGATGATGTTGGTCGTCCGATTCTGATTATTTTGAAAATTTTTGCAGGTTTTACTTTTGTCATCCAGAGACATTCAAGTCCAACGACGCACGAGATTCTTCTCTGCTAGACGGGGACGATCGAGTTCGATAACATGTGGAAATGTCGTGGTTATCCCATTTTATCGCTTTCAAGGCACTGAAGTTTTGCTGATGCCCCTGACGCCTTTTCCTTTCTGAATGACAGGTTCCGCTAGTGGGGATATTCATCAGCCAAGTGATGTTCCGCTCAAACGAAATTAATGTCTTATCTTTACTTCCCTTTTATCACCAATAAAAGATAAGTAAAGAGGGGCAACTGTCATATCCTAATTTCTTCCGGGAGTACTTGAGGTCAGTCCTTGAACCTTTTTTTCTCGCTTCAGAACCCTCGAAACAAGCATCGTTGAATAATCCGTAAAGTTTCACAACATTCCAAAAGTCAAAACAAGCATTGTTGCGCAATCCGTAAAGTTTCGCAACATTCTGGAAGTCAAAAAGAGCGTTGTTGCGTAATCCGTAAAGTTTCGAAACATTCCAGACAAAAAATAGGTGTTGTTACATAATCCGTAAAGTTCTGCAACGTTTAGGAAAGAAATCAATAAAAAAAACACAAAAGGGGGTGTATTTAGTAAAATGGGGGGTGCAAATAGTAATTATCAAATCTGGGCCCTTCTAGAGGATTCTGGGCATTTCCTTATTTAGATGAAAGCAACCTAGCTCGCCTGGGCGAGCTGGGCGGCAACCACCTCCCCTATTTTATTAAAAACTGGCTTCCGAGGCTTCCGGGACTTCCGTAATGCTTCCGTAAAATTTCCGAAAAACCTTGGGTAAGCATATTTCACTTGATATTGCTGAAAGGGAAGATGAAAAAGAATAAAATCAAGTCCTATATGCTTCTGTAAGGCTTCCATAAATTTTCCATAAATTACGAAAATGGGGATGAGCTTATCAAGATGGGGGTACAAATAGAAATTTTCAAATTTTCGAATTTGGGTCTTCCAGAACATTTTGGAGGGTGGGTTACTTAAGGAGGAAGCAACCCAGCTCGCCTGGGCGAGCTGGGCAGCAACCTCCTCTCCCCTTTTCCTATAAATAGTCGAATGGAGGCTGTTCCAAAGGGTCCCTAACCCCTATGCTATGCATTTCAGCTGTTTTGGGTGAAAAAAATTGTTTCCGTGAAGAAAATCCAAGCCGAGGTGCTTCCGTAACGCTTCCGAGACGTTTCCATGAGCAAATCCGTGAAGGTTTTCCACCGTTCTTCATCGTTCTTCATTCGTTCTTCGTTCGTCAACCGGTAAGTTTTTGAATCCGAGACTTTCAATTCATTTATTGTTTTGTTGGCTTTCATCTTTATTTCGTTCACTTTCGGTTTTCTTTTCTTCCATTTTTAACGAGCTTTAACTGATCGTTTAAGCCGTTATCTCACCTAATAAATGATAAAATGAATTTCAACCAATCATTTGCGTTGTAATCTCGTTTAATCACTCTTAAAGTAAAATCTAACCGATCATTCACACTGTAACCACGGTTAAATAAAAATAGGGCAAAAATAATAATAAAATAATCAAAATATCTTTGAATAAAATAATCAAAAAAATCAATCGGACGTTTTTCTTTGGAAGTTTCCTTGAATGAATTGACTAATAACCAAAGTGAAACTAAGGCTAAAATCAACTCACAAATCAAGCTTTGTCCGCAAAAATCACTAAAAACCGTTTTAAGGTCCAACGCCTTAAATGGTCCTCTTTGCTTTTATCGGTTAACATGGACCATTCAAAAGCATAAAATCAACATGTAACTTTACCACTTTTGCAAGAACTACGTAGGTCTGATTTCCTCATCGCAATTGAGGATACGTAGGAGCAAAACCCCGCTTTTGTCGACCACCCCAAGAGATCGTTAATGGTCCAACGCCTTAACGTTTCTCTCCTTTCAAAAGAATCAAAAGATCATTTAAATGGTCCAACGCCTTAAACGACTTTTGTTCGGTTAAAATATATCTTGCAAAAAAGAGATAAAAACAACTTAACCAACGTTTAGTTCTCAAAGAACTACGTAGGTCTGATTTCCTCATCGCAACTGAGGATACGTAGGAGCGAGGGAAACACCATTGTCGACCACAAAAGGATAAAAAATACTAAAACATAAAAAAGAATAAAAACACAAAGAGACATAAAAAAAGGGAAAATAAACCATTTTGAAGTCATATTTGCACACTTGATTAAAGGCTGCCGTCCTTTGTGACGGACGCGTGGGGTGCTAATACCTTCCACGTGCGTAAAAACAACTCCCGAACCTTTCACACTTAAAGTTCGTAGACCACACCTTTTCTGGTTTTTCCGACGTTTTCCTCAAATAAACGCTGGTGGCGACTCCGTGCATTTTCCTCCCATTGAAGACGCACCCATGAGCCCCCGTGTCGCCCTCCCGCCGAAGGGTAGGTTGCAACACTCATGAAACAGGCCAATGTATTCCCATTGAAGAAAACACTCAAGAAATTCATTATATGGGAAATCAACAGTGACATGGGTATACTCAATGAGGATTTTCAGGATTCTAGCAGGGTCCTTATAATCAACAAGGACAATGGAGAGGTCACACCCTGGCAATCAGTTCAACAAAGACCAAGGTGGACCTTCGAATAGGCCAATCCAACAAAGGCCTAACATCTTTCAGAGGACTACTAAGCTGGAGGAGACTTTGATTCGGTTTATGCAGGTAATAATGTCAAATCATAAAAGCACTGAGTCAACACTGAAGAACCTTGAGATCCAGGTGGGACAACTGGCCAAGCAGATAGCTGACAAGTCATTCAACAGTTTTGTGGCAAATACAGAAAAGAATCCCAAGGAGGAATGCAAAGCTGTGATGACATGGAGTAAGAGGTTTGTGGAGGCTGAGGATGAGGAGTGTGTTATGCACTAGAAGAAAACTGCTGAAAAGAAAGGTACTGATGGCAAGAAAAATGATGTGAGAGGTGAAAGAAATCGGGAAAAAAAGAGAAACAAATAATGGTCAAGAAAAAAGAATTTAATGACCAAGAAAAAGAAAAAGAAGTATAAAAAGAAAAAGAAAATAAAAAAATTGAAAAAAATGAAAAAAATGAGAATGAAGAGAAGAGTAGAAGTGATAAAGTTGTGAACGAAGGTATGGAAGTACCATATCATGTGGTACCTTCCAAGAAGGAGAAGGACCGTCGTTTGGCAAGATTTTTAGATATTTTCAAGAAACTGGAAATGGCCATGCCCTTCGGAGAAACTTTACAATAGATGCCACTCTACTCTAAGTTCTTGAAGGATATGTTAACAAGGAAACATAAGTATATTCACCAGGAAAACATCATAGTGGAAGAAAATTGTAGTGCTGTGATTCAAAAGATCCTTCCACCCAAGCATAAAGACCCTGAGAGTGTAACTATTCCTTGTTCAATTGGAGAAGTCACTGTGGGAAAGGCTCTTATTGACCTGGGAGCCAGTATTAATTTAATGCCACTCTCCATGCGCAGAAGGATGGGAGAGTTGGAGATCATGCCCACTAAGATAACTTTACAACTTGCTGACCGCTCCATTACCAGACCATATGGACTAATTGAAGATGTGGTGGTCAGAGTGAAACATTTTATCTTCCTGGCAGACTTTGTGGTAATGGATATCTGTGAAGATACTGACATTCCTGTAATATTGGGAAGACCATTCATGTTAACTGCAAGCTGCATAGTTGATATGGGTAGAAAGAAGCTGGAGATGAGTTTTGAAGATCAAAAAATTGATTTTGATTTGTTTGTTGAAGACAAGTCTGCTCTAGAAGAAAATGTTTGGTTACAGGTAATGGAAGTGGGTCAAGAGGTTTTGGAGGTAAGAATCAAAACATGATATCACCCATTGAGGTAAAAGCGTCAAGATAATGACGTTAAAGAAGCGCTTCCTGGGAGGCAGCCCAGTTTTGATTTTTGTTATCTTTGTTTTTCATGCATTATATCATGTGGAACTTGCTTTATAATCTATACATTGGAGTATATCAGCTTATCCTTGAATGTTAGATATAAGGGTTTCAATTTCTTGAGAAAGGGACTAAAAAATAACTTAGAAAATATTTTCTGAAAAATAGTCCTTTCACTAAGTGCAAGCCTCGCGCTAAGCGCATCTTTGGTCATGCGCTAAGCCGAGAGTCTCAAGCACTTAGCGCTCAACCCTTGCATCTTAGGCTGATTTGGTCCGCTAAGCTGGCCAAGGCTGAGCAAAGCCAATTTCAATTCGATCTGAATTCGGCTAAGCGACGGCCTGACCGCTAAGCGTATTGTATTCTTTGGCTAAGCGTGACTCGTTGCCGCCAAGCTCATTTCCTTGCAGCCAAAATTGGGCTTCACGGAGCTAAGCGCCACTCATGGCGGCTAAGCTGAATTCCTTGCGGCCTAAACTGGGTTTCATCGAGCTAAGCACCACTCATGGCAGCTAAGCTCAAATGCTTGCGGCAATGTTAGCACTAAGCGATTCCTTTTCCGCTAAACACATGCTCCTCTGTACTCAAGATGCATCATTTTAGCTAAGCCGGCCTAGGGCCCGGCTTAGCGAGAGTTGCAGGTTTGTTGATCTGCAGAACTCGCTAAGCGGTCCTATCCGCGTGCTAAGCCAAGCCCTTTGTGTGTGTAAAAAAAAATTGAATTTCAAATGTGGGCTAAGCGCGCAGATCCGCTAAGTGAGCCTCTTTGAGAAACCAAACGTCTCTCTGGCTTGCTTAGCGAGGCATTCCGCTAAGCGAGAGGGTCAAAAACTGCTTAATTGAGTGTAACGTCAGTTACACTCACATTTGCCCAAGATTTTCGCAAACACTTCCCCTGCTCTCTCTCTCTCCCAAAATCTGTACATCTTGCATCTGTGCTTTCTTTTTGCAATGTCTACTTCAAATCACAAAGCATCAACGATACAAGTAAGTTCCTTACTTCCTTTTTTGTTTTGCTTTGTTGAACTTTAGGATAGAAAACCTTAGATTTAGCTTTAGATTTTTAGGATTTTAATGTTTTTAAAACTAGTTAAAGATTAGGACTTTATATATGAATGGACTGTATAGATTATTTTGGGAACATTGCATGTTTGATATGCCTTTTAGAGGCTTGAAAAGTGGAAGAAAATACACTGCATTTTCTACGTTTTTTTTTTCTGGAAAACGCGATGAACTCACTCAGCGCGCCTACTGCGCTAAGCGGGTTCATCAATATTCATTGAATACATGCGTTTTCAGCAGAACTCGCTAAGTGTGCCCACTGCACTAAGCGAGTTTATCATTTGAGGATGAACACTCATCCTCTTGCTAAAATACATGAGGCTAAGTGAGTCTGATCCGCTAAGCCCAGGTAACTTAGTCAAAACAATTTGTTGATAGTCGCGCGCTAAGCCGAGCTTTCCTGAGCCAAGCGCATTTCGTCGTGGCATCTGTTGGGCTAAGCGAGTCCCGCTCACTAAGCTCCCATACTTAGTGTATTTTGTGAACTGTATGGTGCCGCTAAGAGCAACCTATGAGGAGTTGAGCGCATATCCTTGCGCCAGACGTTAGGCTTAGCGGGCACTTACCAGCTAAGCCAATTATGCAGAAGCTGAATTTCTGCAACTTCTGCTAAGCGGCCTCACATGTCGCTAAGTGGTAGTGTGCTTTTTATGAAGGCTAGCTAAGCAAACCATGTCTCGCTAAGCGGCCAATGTCTTTTTCAGTTTTATTTTTCAGTTTTTGAATTTGAATAATTTGTGTCCTGATTAACTGTTTGACTCCTTTATTTGTAGATGGCTTCTAGGAAATGCAAGAGTATTGGTTCAAGACCCACTACACAATATGATACAAGGAGATTTCACTCCTTTGATGCTTGGAACCGATACATGGATAATATCTTGGGAAGAAACATTGTGCTAGAAAGGAAGGTGGAGATCTACCACACTGAGCTGCATGATTTTAAGACTGAATTGGAGAGGCGTAACTTCCATAAACGCCTCACCAATTTGGTTGATGGCAGCATAGACTTGGCTTTGGTGAATTTCTATGCAAACTTATACAAGTTTGATGCTGACAGCCTCAACACATTCTTAGAGACACTTGTGGTGTTGGCAGAGGGTGAGACTTTTCCCACATACTCCAGATACTGCAAGCTGCCCACAGATTATAGAGAGATTGAGGCTGCCTTATGCATACCAGGCCGAGGGTTCATCTTGAACATTGAGGGCCATCCTGGGAAGATTCTTAGGAAGGATTTGACTACTCTAGCTCAGGTGTGGAGTGTTCTCTCATACTCCAACCTGGCCCCCATATCACATACCTCTGATCTGACAGTGGACAGAGCTAGGATAATCTTAGGAAGGATGATCTTTTGACCTTATTGAAAGCACACACTTATTCTTTTCTTCTTCTTTTTTTAACATACAACTTATTTGTTGTGTGTGTTGATGCTTAACCTTTTTCTTTTCCTTCTAATTGACTTTCCTCCCCCAAATTTAGAGTAAATTTGTGATGCAAGCTCCATTGGAGCTTGTAGGCCTAGGATCTTCTTCATCAATGGATTCATTTGCTTCTTGGAAGATAAATGGCAGCGGAATGGAGAAGGAAGAGAGAGAGGAGACGCCACTTCAAGGAGAAGATGAGTCTAGAAGAAGCTCACCACCATAGGAGGCCATGGATAAGAGCTTGGAGGAAGAAGGAGATGAATGAAGGGAGAGGGAGAGAAGAGCACGAAATTTTGTGCTCAAAAAGAGCTCTGAAATCTGAAGTTAATATTCAAATGATCAAAGTTGAAAAAAATGCACACACATGACCTCTATTTATAGCCTAAGTGTCACACAAAATTGGAGGGAAATTTAAATTTCACTTGAATTTGAAATTGAATTTGTGGAGCCAAACTTTGGAGCCAAAATTTCACTAATTATGATTAGTGAATTTTAGTTATGGTTCAGCCCACTAATCCAAGATCAATTCCAAGATTCTCCACTAAGTGTGCTTAGGTGTCATGAGGCATGAAAAGCATGAAGGACATGCACAAAGTGTGACTATATGATGTGACAATGAGGTGTAGCAAGCAAATGTTCGTCTCCCTCTCTAAAATTTAATTCGATTGGGCTTCTACCAATTCAATTAAATTTATTTCCAACCACACACATCAAATATCCACTTAGTGCATGTGAAATTACAAAACTACCCCTAATACAAAAACTAGTCTAGGTGCCCAAAAATATAAGGGCTGAAAAATCCTATATTTCTAGGATACCCTACCTACAATATGGAGCCCTAAATACAAGGACCAAATATAATGACATGCTAGTCTAATATGTACAAAGATAATTGGACCCAACCTTGGCCCATGGGCTCAGAAATCTACCCTAAGGTTCATGAGAATCCTAGGGCCTTCTTCAGCAGCTCTAGCCCAATCTTCTTGGAGCCTCTTGCTCATGGTTCTAGTGATTGGTCCCTTCCTAGGGAGGATTGCATCAATTTGCCTTGAACGATATGCTCTCCTAGAATCTAAATAAGGTATCAAGAGATAATCATTTAAGTTTAGGGTTCACTTCATGACAAAAATCATTCAGCTTATAGAAGGAGCAAAAGATACCGTTATCATTCAAGGTGAGCTATTTGGTCAAAAGAGCTTGTGTATATACAAATCATGGCCTTCATCATGTTCTAAGTTATACATATCATTTTAGAATTCAGAGATTCATGCAAAGATCATTACTCACAGTTAGTCGTTCACTCGTAGAGTAAGGTCACACTTTCACCATTTTTTGGTTCAAGCTTTTTCTTTCACAATTAGTCTGTCTATTGACTAACAATTCTACTGTGAGTTCACACTCTTGTTCTTTCTTTTTTCAACATGCATATTCGTTCCAATTCATGAAAAGAAACACAGATCTCATCTTAAGTATGCATTCAATTTAAAACAAGGCATACATCCATTTCACAAAATAAATAAACTATTTCACTGCCATACCAACAAAAAGCTAAGTTAAACTATTCTAGATGCTTCAGAATGAGCAACTACACTACTCATGCACAAAACTAAAAAAAAGTAAATAATGTAATAACACCATAATAGATCAAAAGGTGCAAAAAGAAGCATAAACTCTTCAGAAATATCCACATTCTTGTCAAGATGAACCACAACTTCCTCACTAGTCCATCCAGTCAAAAAAATCTGAATCATCCTCTAGGTAGTAGGCTGGTGAGTCAGTAGGAGCAGCAGCTTCAGCATCTGAGTCATCAGGAATGAGTATCAAAGGTGGTGCCGGTGGAGGAGATAGTATCTCAACCTCCGGAGAAGCAGGTGGGTCTACTACTGGAGGCTACAACTCAGCTAGTGCAGGCTCTGTCCTTGTTGGTAAAGGACTGGGAGGAACAACCTGGGGGGCTCTTCCCAAAGGAAGCTGGGCTTCAGGCCAGGCCACTTTGTCCAGAAATTGTTCCATGGATGTTATTGGCTTGTTGTGAGCTAACTGTTGTTGGTTGTATACAATCATCAACTGCCCTCGAAATAAGCTTTGCAACATAGGAATTATGGGTGGTGCTTGTTGGGCATCTGGTTCCATGGTTGCTGTCAGAGGAGGTGAGTTGGGGGATGAAGGGATGTCTTCAGCTCTTGCTCTCTTTCTTGAGGCCATCTGTAAGAAAAGAATGTGAACATTTGCAAAAATTAAGTCAACAGAAAGATAAAGGCCGCTTAGCGAAATATTCGTCGCTTAGCGGTCCTCACAAAACAAATTATATCGCTTGGCGAAGCAAAGGTCGCTTAGCGAGTTTTCAAGAGAGCTTATACTCGCTTAGCGACCTATAGAGCCCGCTAAGCCTAAGACCAGCCGCAATGATACGTGCTTAGCCCTCCTTGAGCCGCGCTTTGCGGTATTACATAGTAAAATTTTCACAAATTTTACTAAGTTATGGGAGCTCAGCGAACTGGGTCGCTCAGCTTAGTAACTACCGCAAAGAAATTCACTAGCGCGCAACTATTAGCACAAAATAAAAAAATTTCTACATTACCTGGGCTTAGCGAATCAGCCTCACTTAGCCACAAATACATATCAAGAGGATGAATATTCATCCTCTACAGGTCAGATCGCTTAGCACAACGAACACGCTCAGCGAATTCTTTTGAAGAATACATTACTATTGGTACACTCGCTCAGCACAACATATGCGCTCAGCGAGTTCTTTCGAGACATTCAAAGAGCATTGATAATCTCGCTCAGCGTGGCTAGTGCACTCAGCAAGTTCATTGCATTTTCTAGAAAGACAGCAGGAAAAACAGTGCATCATCTTCTAAAAGAGGGCCTCTAATAGGCAAATCACACATGCAAAGTTCCCACACATTTTACAACAACCAACCTATACATAAACCTAAACTTTAACTACTTCTAAACATATTACAATCCTATAATTCCTAAAGCTAATTTTAAAGGTCATCTAACCTAAGATTGAGCAAAATAACAAAGAAAAGGATCATATGGAACTTACTTGAATTGTTGATGTAGTAGACCAAATGCAGATGCTGGATTAGACGAGGGAAGGAGAAAGAGATAAAAGTGTTTATGCAAAAAAAAAATTCTCCAACTGTCCCTTACACTCAACAGTTGTCATAGTACTGAAGTTACACTTAACCAAGTGATTTTCGACGCTCCCACTTAGCGAAGCATTCGCTCAGCGGGAGAGTCGTTTGGTTTCTCAAGGCCAGCCGCTTAGTGGAGCTCACGCTTAGCCAAGCTCTCTTTTTTTTTTGTTGCACAGAATTTCGCTTAGCATGAAGGTGTTGTCGCTTAGCGGGATCTGCAGATAAAAAAAACCTGCAACTTCCGCTAAGCCAAGCTCTAATCTGCTTAGTTGAAATTATGCATTTTAAGTGCAGAGGAGCCGCGCTGAGTGGTTAATAGCATCGCTTAACGTGCATACTGCCGCAAGCGATTGAGCTCAGCGACCATGAATGGCGCTAAGCTGCATCCAATCCAGTTTAAACCGCAAGAATATTCGCTTAGCTAACAGATTAAGTGCTAAGCTCCATGACGGAGGAGCTCAGGAGGATGACGACATGGCTGACGTGTTGGACTTCTTCACTTGATAAGGCAGATTTGCACGACTGAGATCGCCGAAAATTGTGATTTTGTCTTTATTTGATTTTATTGCTTTCAGTTGTTATTTCATTATGATAAAACTGAAATTGATTTTATTGCTTTCAGTAGTTGTTTCATTATGATAAAACTGGACTTGATTTTATTGCTTTCAGTTGTTATTTCATTATGATAAAACTGAGCTTGATATTATTGTCATTAGTCATTTGTTGTTTCATTTTGACTAATTTCATCGCTTCTAGAATATTGTCGTACATACTTTGTGATGGTTTGTCTGAAACGCCAAAAAAGAATAGGGAGTCTTGTGTATCTACACTTGTATGCCTTTATTTCCTTTTGATAAAGTGTAATCTTGGTTACCAACTTTTCCTGGGTTACTAACCTTTTCTAACACAAAAGAAATTTGCTTGAAAAAAAATTGCTTGAAAGAAAAAGCTAAAAAAAAAACTAAAAGCCAACATGCTTTTGAAAGAAAATAATCGCCTTTCTTCATCTTCGGAAAATTCACAGGTCGGAACATAAAAATATTTTTGAAAGAAAAAATGTGTGTGCACCTGAAGGGTGAATGCAATGAAGATTTTTCCCGAAGCCCTGAATGGACTCGGATGTGTGCGTAACTTGATAAAAGAGCTTTATTTAGAAACATTGGGTTGATTTGAACGGGGGAAAACAAACCCTAAGCCTTAGTGTTTATATGGCCACAAAGCTTTATGAGTGTCCACATGGATGTATGCATGATTAGTTTTGCATAAATTTATAATCATCATTGTTATATATGTGTCATGGAAATGATTTGGGGCATTCCCTTATTCTTGAACCGCTGGCTAAACAAATATACCAACATGCGTCATGTCGCACCATCCGTAGGCCTTTTTAGTCAAACCTCAACATTTTGTCCATAACCTTGACCTATGATGGAAATTTCCAACCTTACCATTGGAAGAAAGAACGGAAGAATCTTCCCCCAAAAAAAGCCTCTTTTACCTGGTTACAAATGTACTTCAAAAGGAAAGAAAAGGAAGAAAGTCAACCAATCAAAGATTGGAGAAAAATAAAGGAAAAAATAGAAAAGAAAGAAAAAATATGGAAAGGTTCTTTGGACTAGACAATGTCTGAGCAAATATGCAGAATTGTCAAAAGCAAAAGGAAAGGAAAAGCAACAGTAACAATAACTTGGTTAAAACCCAAGGGATGCATGAAGCAATCACCTTTTTGGTTACCAACCAAATCTTTGTGTTTGCTCTTCCTCCGTGTCGAACCAAAGAGAAAAAAGAAAAAGAAAAAAACAGAAAAAAAAAAAAAAGAAAAGGCCAAAACACCCAAAAGCCAAAGTTCCCATCAAAATCCAGCTTTCTAAAAAAGTCCTATTGATCCATGATTACGCATATTATCTTTGATTTGATAGGAAATGACTTGCAAAGTCAAATCATGACATGTCTGTCGGTTCAAAATTAGAATGAAACACTTGCCTGTGTGAGATTTTATACACTGTGAGCGGTTTTCCTCTATTTTTCAATTGGACCCAATGCTTTCTTCTAATGTTCTTTTAAAGATGAAATGCAAATGTCCCAAATCTCATTTGTGGTTATGGGAAATTCTATCAACATGTTTTCCTTCCCCAGTAGTCACATTGTTTTTCTTCAAAAATATATGTTGCTCTGACCGGTCTGGAGGTTTGTTTCTTTGCTAAGCGCGTTCGCATTTTAGTGAAAGATTTTCAGAGACTATTTTAGTCTCCCTTTGCTATCCAGAGACAAGCGAATCCAATGGCACGCAGAGACAAATTATGGTCATCCGCACCCTTTTCCATCTAGAGACAAGCGAGTCCGATGGCACGCGGAGACAAATTATGGTCATCTGCACCCTTTTCCTTCCAGAGACAAGCGAGTCCGTTGGCACATGGAGACAAATTATGGTCATCCGCACCCTTTGCCTTCCAGAGACAAGCGAGTCCGTTGGCACGCGGAGAAAAATTATGGTCATCCGCTTCCTTTGTTATCTAGAGACAAACAAGTCTGATGGTACGCAGAGACAAATATGGTCATCTGCCCCCTTTTTCGAAGACTCGAATGTCTTTCGACCGAGACTATTACAGTCTCCCTTTGCCTTCCAGAGACAAGCGAGTTTGTTGGCACGTGGAGACAAATTATGGTTATCCGCTTCCTTTGCTATCCAGAGACAAGCAAGTCCGATGGCATGCAGAGACAGATATGGTCATCTGCCCCCTTTGTCGAAGACTCGAATGTATTTTGACCGAGACAATTGAAGTCTCCCTTTGCCATCCAGAGACAAGCGAGTCGGTTGGCACACAAAGACTATTCATGGTCATTCATTTTCATTGTTTTCAAGACTATTGAAGTCTCCCTTGCCATCCAAAGACAAGCGAGTCTGTTGGCACACGGAGACTATCATGGTTATCTGTTTCATTACTTTCAAGACTATTGAAGTCTCTCTTTCCATCTAGAGACAAGCGAGTCCATTGGCACTGGAGACCATTCATGGTCATCTGTTTTCATTTTTTTCAAGACTATTGAAGTCTCCCTTGCCATCCAGAGACAAGTGAGTCCATTGGCACGCGAAGACTATCATGGTCATCTGTTTCATTGTTTTCAATAGTCTTGAAGTCTCCCTTGTCATCCAAAGACAAGCGAGTCCGTTGGCATGCGGAGACCATTCATGGTCATCCATTTTCATTGTTTTCAAGACTATTGAAGTCTCCCTTTGCCATCCAAAGACAAGTGAGTCCGTTGGCACACGAAGACCATTCATGGTCATCTGTTTTCATTGTTTTCAAGACTATTGAAGTCTCCCTTGCCATCCAGAGACAAGGGAGTTCGTTGGCACGCAGAGACTATCATGGTCATCTGTTTTCATTGTTTTCAAGACTATTGAAGTCTCCCTTGCCATCTAGAGACAAGCGAGTCCGTTGGCACGCAGAGACTATCATGGTCATCCATTTTCAAGACTATTGAAGTCTCCCTTGCCATCCAGAGACAAGCGAGTCCGTTGGCATGTGGAGACGATCATGGTCTCCCTCTCTTTATCTATCCTAAAAGATTGTCGGAGTTTTTGTCGAGACTTCATTGTCTCCCTTTGTTTTTGCAAGACTTCCAGGTTTTTGTTGACATACCTGATGCTTCATATGCTCTTTCTTTTAACAGGTTTCACTGATTGGGCTAGTGGCCAGTTAGGTGGGGAGGTCGCTCAAACGAAATTAGTGTCTTTATCTTTACTTCCCTTTTATCTCCAATAAAAGATAAGTAAAGAGGGGAAACTGTCATACCCTAATGTCGTCTGGGGGAAATTGTTTGTTAATATTTGGATTCTTGTCGGCCGAATTGAGCTGCTTAACATTAATCATCGTGCAATCCGAAGGGTTTTGCAATGTTTCAAAAGGAAATGAGCAAAATACTCAAAATGGGGGCAAAATGGTCAATTTAGAGGTATTCTTCAGCCCCTGGGCCCACCTGGGCCCATTAGAAAACTTCAAGGAGAAGCAACCAGCTCGCCTAGGCGAGCTGTGTTGCAACCTCCTCCCCCCATTTTCCTATAAATAGGAATGGGGGGCTGAAGGGAAGGGGTTTAGCATCATTTATAAGCATATTTCACTAAAATTAGTGAAAAGAAGGAGAAAAAAGAAGAAAAATCAAGGCCGAGGCGCTTCCGTAACGTTTCCATGATCAATTCCGTGAACGTTCTTCGTCGTTCTTTGTCCGTTCTTCAATGTTCTTCGTTATTCGACCGGTTAGTTTTCTATTTTGAAGCTCTGAATTCATTCTATGCACCCTTAGGGGTCCATCCTTGCTTTGCATGTCTTCATCTTCATTCGACCGGTTAGTTTTCCATGATCTTTTTCTTTGTTTTAAGTGAGTTTCGACCGATCATTTAAGTCGTAATCTCACTTAATCAATGTTAAAATGAATTTCAACTGATCGTTTGTGTTGTAATCTCGTTTAATCACCTTTAAAACAAAATTCAATCGATCGTTTATGTTGTAACCTTAGCTAATCATCAAAAAGATAAGTTTCAATCGGTCATTTACGTTGAAAGTTTTCTTTTAATGAGTTGAAAAATAATCAAGTGAAACCAAAGCTAAAATCAACTCATAATGAAGCTTTTTTTGTCCACAAGAAAATCACTTGAATCCGTTCAAAGGCCCAACACCTTAAATGGTCTTTTTACTTTTAAATGGTTAAAATGAACCTTTAGAAGTCTAAAGTCAATCCTACGCGCAACTTTCTTTCTTTAAAGAACTATGTAGGTTTGAGTTCCTCATCGCAATTGAGGATACATAGGAGCAAGAGCCCCTCTCTTGTCGACCCCAAAAAGCTAAAAACATAAAAAGGAAAAATAAAATTAATTTGAAGTCATGATTTTGCACATTTGATTAAAGGTCATCGTCCCTTGTGACGGACGCGTGGGGTGCTAATACCTTCCCCGTGCGTAAACAACTCCTGAACCTTTATTTCTTAAAATTCGTAGACCCGTTTTTTTTTTCTCTAACGTTTTCATCAAATAAACGTTGGTGGCGACTCCGCACGTTTTTCCTCCCTTGGAAGATGCACCCGTGAGCCTCGTGTCGCCCTCCCACCAAAGGGTAGGTTGTGACAAGAAGGAATTATGAACTCTTGTGATTTTTCATCTAATATGTTTGCATAATTCTGGAAGCTTTTTGTTCAAAATTTTACTTCCTTTTATAGCTCTATGATACTTTTAAGTTATAACTTCCTCTTGGTAGAGAACACATGCATGTTGATCTTCTTTCTTCTCAAATAACATGCTATTAATAATCAATTCATGACTGCAAAAAAAAAAGGTCAATAAAAAAATTTCTATCAATTTTTAGTGTAAGAAAGAAAAAATAGAATAGTTTAAAGAAAAAGTCATTTTTAAATGGAGAAAGATAGATATAAGAAAATAAAAAAGTACCAATTTTCAAGAAAAAAAAATGACAAAAAATGATTAATTGTTAAGTACTACATGTTAATTTTTCACAAAGCTTCTTTTTTCTTTGATAAAAAAAGTGTAAAATCTCACCGTGCTACATATGTTAATGAGAGTGTATGTCATTAAAAAATGTTCAACGAATAATGAAACTATGTATTAAATAGTTAAGTTTTTGAAACAATAATAAACATATTAAAATAGATAAAATAGTCATCATTCGATGATATTTCTTATTCTCAAATGTGAGTGTGAAACCTAGAAAATCAATTAGTAAGCAAATGTGAAACTTAACAAAAATTAAAAGAAATGAAGAAATTGTATCAAATCATTATAACCAAAAAAAAAATATGAGACGAAAGGAATTGTATTTGATAAAATGAAATTGATTATTCTTTACAATAAACATCAACACATACATCTAAAGAAAGATATATTATAACATCTTATTACACATCACCTCCACGACTTGAAAAGATTTACGTAAACACATAGAACTATTCACCACTACATATAGACCTATAACAAAAGAGACAAAAATCAAGACAAGAAAATTCAGAGATAGATGCAAGCTAATTTTTTGTTTCCATAGGACTATTTGATGCAAGCTAATACTATGTAAATGGAAATATCATTATATATTAATAATTAAGACAATAGTTTAATTTCAATAATCAATACATTTTACAGAATATTAATTGAATGATCAACATGGAAACACTATATTTACAAATTTTAAAATTAATTGGGATATTTTTTCTTTTTACCACCCTAATTTAATTCCATAATATTATTCAATTACGTAAAATCTTTAATTGATTTGAATATTTATAATTGATTGGGATTAATATTTGTTCAAATTAATGAATTTTGATAATAATAATAATAATAATAATAATAATAATAATAATAATAATAATAAATATATTCATAATAATAAATTTATATATGTGAAATATATTAAAATTTTTATTATAACAAAATTAATATCTAAAAAATATACTAAAAATATTTTATTTTTTACTGTTTATGATGAATTAAATTTATAAACATATTTTTAAATTCATTTTAAATTATAAAAAATAAGGTTATAAAAGTTTTATTTATAAAAGATCTTAAATATCTAATTTAAATATTCACCCCGATTATCTTGAACAAAATTATAATTGATTGAAAATAATTAAAATTGAATATTCATTAATTGGATTATATATAACTGACCTATAACATAATGCAAATATTGTTGAACTACTTATTTTTGCATTAATTACTTATAATAATTTTTCAAATTAATGAATTTTCAATTTTACTTGATTATAACAAAATCTTTTTACCGCTTAACTATTCAATTTTTTATTTACTTATATTAATTTTCAAATTGCATTAATTTTCAGTTTTTTTGCTGAAATTAAAATTTTCAACATTAATTTCATATTAACAGAACACAAACATTTTTATTAGAAAAGTAATTATTTTTAATTTATACATGAAAAATATATTAAAATTTTTCTGTTTGTAAATTTAATCACAACAAAATATACTAATTTTTTTATTATTTATAAACATATTTTTAAATACAGTTTAAATTATGAAAAATTATTTAATGAAATAAATTTTTAATGGCCAATAAATATTTTCATCTTAAAATCAATTTACATTATTTATGAATCAATTATATAATTAATTTGTCTCATTTATATTAATGATTCATTAAGTACTAATTAAATTTGAATTTGTAACCGACACAGTTTAATTTAAAGCATACACATGACATTCATATCTTGAGAAAGAGGCATTATGTAGGTGTAGATGGGAAACAATTCAACATGCATCAAACGCATCCACCTAGGGTCATTGCCAAGATAAACAATCATGGAATTTACTTTAGTAGGTTTATGACGGATTTTACGGTGGGTTAAAGATACCTTTGCCCTCTAGTAGTCCTAAAATATTTGCATTATAATATTTTTTTATTTATTAAGTAGTCCTTAATAAATAAAAAATTTCTTAATGAATCCTATATAAAATAAAAAATATATTTTTTTGAGTTGGAAGTAAGAATTTTTTTTTGTTGCTCACGACAGAATGCCTCTACCGTATCCATTTATTCTTGTAACTAAGTCTCACCTAAGGTTTACGAGACCTAACTCAAAAGCATCCAACTAAGACCATTGAAATCTGCCTTTTCAGTTTTGCCTTAGGGGTTCTTATCCCCCTTCGTCTAGTAATAGTCATCCTTTGGTCTTATCTATCCATTAATTCAATCGTTATTGGTGTTTTATAATGATGATTTTTCAATGATCGTTACGACCTTAGAAGGGTGTTATAAAAGAGGAATAACGTTTAGAAGCATAGCAGTGATCGACTCCCAACTTGTAACGAGTATGTGCAAAGTAGAAATTCGGTCGACAGACGATTGGCATAGGACAAGAGCATGATGTCTTGACTGTGTAAGCATGATAGGGCTTAAAGTAGTGTCCCGATCGGTTGGCCACTGGTATGATACACAGTCCTCCAGTCTCGAGTGCGTAAACACGAAGAGACTTAAAGTAATGTCTCGATCGGCTAGCAAACAGTATGATACATAGTCCTCCACCCTCGAGTGCATAAGCACGATGGGTGATACAATCCTACCCCCAAGGGCATTGGATAGAAGACTCCAAGAAGATTGGGCCAGAGATGCAAGAGAAGGCTCTAAGGTTCTCATGAGCCTTGGGTAGATTTTGGGCCCATGGGCTAAGTATGAGCCCATGTAAATATGGGAGGCTAATGTTAACCTCTTGAGGCCTTCTATCTTTTTCTCTTCTTTGGGAATGATGTTTAGTATGTGAACTATGGTGCCCTCTATAATAGTCGCTAAGTTCTTCACTTAAACTCTTGCAAGAATCATGACTACTATAGGAGGCATGTTTTTCTCTTTTCATTTCTTTCATTATTTTTCTTCTTTCTTCCTCTCTTATTTTCTTTCTTTCATCTTGACTTATTTCTTCCACTCTTTTTTTCCTTTTTCTTTTCTCTCTTGTTTTTCTTTCCATAACTTGAGGGAAGCCAACTCATCTAAGATTCTAGATAAAGGGTCTTTATGACTAGTACCCTTGCCATTAACACTAGATGAATGGTGACTCATGTTGGTTCCTAAGTTGTGGTACTTTCTTGTTGGAGGTTTGAAAACAAAAGGTAAAAGAAACTATGGTTGAAACTAGCCAAAATAAACACTAAAAGAGGTGTGAAAGATAAGGTAAAAACTAATTGGTAAAAGGCAAGCTATCTAGGCAGTTTGACAATGGAAGGTAAAGGAAATAAGCTATGAAAGTAAGCAAGAAATGTAAACTAGGCAAATAGTTCACATACTAAACATCATTCCCAAAAAAGAGAAAAGGATAGAAGGCCTCAAGAGGTTAACATTAGCCTCCCTTATTAGGGAACGAAGGATTCATCGGGATCCTCCAGTAGAGTATTGGAATGATCTTAAGAGTGCCCTTAGGAAGAGGCACATTCCCTCCTACTATGAAAGATAGCTTATGGGCAAGCTCCAAAGGCTTAGACAAAGGAGTATGAGTGTTGAAGAGTATAGACAACAAATGGAACTACTCCTTTTAAGAGTTGGACTTAGGGAAAATGAAAGAACAAGCACAACTAGGTTCCTTAGTGGGCTTAATATGGAAGTGAGGGATAAAGTTGAACTCCTTCCATATAGGGACCTAGATGAGCTAGTCCAACTTTGTATAAGAGTGGAGCAACAACTTAAAAGAAAGCCTTCTTCAAAATCTTATGGCTTTCACTCTTATCCAAGGAAGGACCAAGCCCAAGGAATTTTGGGGCTGCACCTTCAAAACCCAAGGAAGATAAGGGTAAGACCATAGAGAAATCCACCCGTAAGACTAGTTCCCAAGAAAGGACTAGCAACATTAAATGCTTCAAATGTCTTAGAAGAGGTCACATTGTCTCTCAATGCCCCACAAATAAAACCATGATTATGAGGGGTCAAGACATTTATAGTAGTCAAGAGGAGACTAATTTTTCCCCTTCCTCTAGTGGAAATGAAGATGAAGTAAGGGGTGAAGAGTCTAGTGAGGAAGTCTACCCCCATGAAGAAGGTGACCTCATAATGGTTAGAAGGCTCCTTGGAGGTCAATCTTGTGATCTATCTTAATCCCAAAGAGAGAACATATTTCATACAAGATGCAAAATTTTAGATAAAACATGTTCTCTCATTGTGGATAGTGAATCTTGTTGCAATTGTTGTAGCACAAGATTAGTTTCCAAGTTGAACCTGACTATCATTCCTTACCCAAAACCTTATAAACTTTAATGGCTCAATGAACAAGCGGAAATGATAGTTAACCAAAAAGTGAAGGTACCTTTCTCCATTGGGACATATAAGGATGAAGTTAATTGTGATATAGTTCCCATGGAGGCAGGGCATATTCTTTTAGGAAGGCTATGTCAATTTGATAGGATGATCATCTACAATGGCCTAACTAATGAGATTACCCTCACCCATCTTGGCACTAAATTTGCATCCTCAAACACCTTCATAGGTGGCCAAGGATCTGCTAACTATGAAAGATAAGAGGGATGAGGAAGAAAAACTAGAAAACCAAAAGAAAAAGAAGGATAGTAAGGTCTTGTCTTCAAAGGCCAAGGGGAAGGAAAAAGAGGAAAAGGATTCCTCCAAGAAGATTGTTAAGAAGGAAAATCATTTTGCAACAAAATGTGATATCAAAAGAGCACTCCTTCTTAAACAATCTTTCTACCTTCTCCTATCAAGGGAAAAATCCCTTAGCACTGCCATACCTCTTAGGCTTGAGGTTATTCCTCGGGTAAAGGAGTTGTTGGATGAGGGTTTGGTTCGTAAGAGCTTAAATCCTAGTGCTTTGTTGGTGCCCAAAATAAGTATTATGAGGCACCAAATCCCTATGATAAGTGGTATGATGAATGTGTTGAGTGGTGCAACCCTATTTTGTAAAATCACTCATGCACCCAACATCTTCATGATTTGTGTACATAGGGACTCATTAGGTAGATTTGTTCTTATTTTTTGTTTCAATACAAACTTAGGTGCTCATATGGGACACCTTAGGTTTGTCATAATTTTTCGTAGGAATAATCAACATGAAAATAAAGAAAAAGGTATGTTTTATTCCATTACTTTCCTTAACTTTTTAAATAGTGATCAAAAGCTTCCCATGGACCCTAAGAGAATAAAGATCATTCTTGAGTGGCCTACTCCACCATGTATAAGGGAAATTTGGGGCTTCAATGACTTAACAAACTTTTACAAAAGGTTTGTTCCATATTTTTCTATACTTGTAGCACCACTCATTGATTTGGTGAGGAACTATGTTCTCTCATGGGAAGATGGTCAAGAAAGGGGTTTTCGGTCCTTACCCTACTCTAACATACCCAACATCACTAATACATATGTTTTTATTCTTTTTACAGGTGTTAAGGAAAGAATCCCTGAGTTTCAAGAACCTATGGATTTGAGGTCAAATCCTTTTCAAGGGGGAGGGAATGATGCAATCCTACCCCCCTAGGACATTGGATAGAAGACTCCAAGAAGATTAGGCCAGAGATGCAAGAGAAGGCTCTAAGGTTCTCATGAGCCTTAGGGTAGATTTTGGGCCCATGGGCTAAGTATGAGCCCACTTATCTTTGTACATATTAGATTATGATTTCATTATTTTTGGGCCTTGTATTTAGGGATCCATAATGTAGGTAGGTTACCCTAAAAATGTAGGATTTTTCAACCCTTGTATTTTAGGACACCTAGACTAGTTTTTGTATTAGGGGTAGTTTTGTAATTTCACATGAATTAAGTGAAATTTGATGTGTGTGTTGAGAAATAAATTTAATTGAATTGGGAGAAGCCCAATCCAATTAAATTTTAGAGGGGGAGGTGAGCATTTGCTTGCTACACCCCATTGCCACATCATATAGTCACACTTTGTGCATGTCTTTCATGCTTTACATGTCTCGTAACACCTAAGCACACTTAGTGGAGAATCTTAGACTTGATCTTGGATTAGTGGGTTGAACCATAGCTAAAATTCACTAAACATAATTAGTGAAATTTTGGCTCCATAAATTCAATTTCAAATTCAAGTGAAATTTGAATAGAAATTCAAATTTCCCTCCAATTTTGTGTGACACTTAGGCTATAAATAGAGGTCATATGTGTGCATTTTTTCAACTTTGATCATTTGAGAATTAAACTTCAAATTTCAGACTTCTTTAGTGGCACTAAATTTAGTGATCCCTCTCCCCTTCTCCCTCCATTCTTCTTCTCCTACCTCCAAGCTCTTATCCATGGCTTCCTATGGTGGTGAGCTTCTTCTTGACTCATCTTCTCCTTGAAGTGGCGTCTCCTCTCAACTCTTCTTCTTCTCCATTTCGCTGCCATTAAAATTCAAGAAGCAATGGACTCCATTGATGAAGAAGATCCAAGGCCTACAAGCTCCAATGGGGGCTTAAAGTAGTGTCCCGGTCGGTTGGCGATCGATACGGTACAGTCTTCCAGTCTTGGGCGCGTAAACACAATGAGGCTTAAAGTAGTGTTCCAATCGGCTAACGAATGGTGCGATACATAGTTCTCCACCCTCAAGTGTGTAAGCACGATGAGACTTAAAGTAGTGTCTTGATCAACTGACAAATGATACACTACACCATTAAAATAAATAAATCTTTTTTTTTGTAAAATGATTACAATAAAGCTTAAAACTGAAATTTTATACAAGCTACTCCAATCTAAACCTAGAACTTCATACAAGTTACTCCAACCTTATCACTAGACTGATCCTAATGGGTTAAATGATTATTTAAGTCTAAGCCTAAATTCATTTATTAGTAATAGTTTTTATGAATATCTATTATTAAGTACCACTCTAACGCTCCACAGGAAAATGAGAGAATTGACGACCATCAATTTCAATAATCATATTGAGCATCTTTGAATTGAGTATATCAGTCATAATACACTTATGTATCTTAATCCAAATTAATCTTTCTAATATAATATTCAAATACTATTAATCCTTAATTATACATTAATAAAATTTAAATTTTGTGTATTTTTTTAAATCACCCGTCACTAACCCGACTGGTTGACATAGTAATTAGGTATCCCACACTCACACATTATGCATTGATATATTAAGCAGAAAAAAAATTATGTTTAATATCTATCATATGTAAAAAAAAAATTAGATCAATAACAATTATAATACCACGGACAAAGTTAATTGTTGACTATGAGATATAACATGTGTAAGGAAAAAAATCACTCAGTCACTCTAAATTACTATTAAAGTGCTCATCCTTAATTATTCAAAAACATTGCACATCGTATACATATATGTGTTATTGAGAGTACTAGGTAGTGTTGGATCAAGTGGCCTTGGAATAATTAAGAAGGGGGGTTGAATTAATTATGGACGTGTCTTGACTAATTAAAAATTTATCCTTCTTAATACTACTAGATTCAATTAGGCTTTACTACTAAGTTACGAGGAAGTAAAGAAAAAAACAATAACTTAGACAAAAGTAAAGAGGAAATAAAAGTACACAGCGGAAAGATAAAGAGTGTAGGGAAGAAGAAGAGAAACACAAGATTTATACTAGTTCGGAAACAACCCATGCCTACATCCAGTTCCAAACCAACCACCGGTTCTTGAGATTTCCAATAACCTTGTAAAATCCTTTACAAGCAAAGATCCACAAGGGATGTACCCTCCCTTGTTCTCTTTGAACAACCAAGTGGATGTACCCTCCACTTGAACTGATCCACAAGACATGTACCCTCTCTTGTTCTCAGTATTACAACCTAAGTAGATGTACCCTCTACTTGTACCATAAAGGATGTACCCTCCAATGTGTTAAGACAAAGAATTCTTAGGCGGTTAGTCCCTTGAATCTTTGTAAGGGGAAACAAAAGATATCTCAGGCGGTTAGTCCTTTGAAATCTTTTGTTTAAAGGGAAGAGGAAGAATCAAAAGAATTCTCAAGCGGTTAGTCCTTTGAATCTTTTGGCAAGAGGGAGAAGGAAGAATAAAAAGAATTCTTAGGCGGTTAGTCCTTTGAATTCTTCAGGCAAGAGAGAGAAGGAATGAAGCAGAAGAATAGCACAAGTTTTTGGACAATGAACTTTTCTTGAATAAAGAAAGTTTTGAACAAAAACTCTTAGAAGAATTCTTTGAATGAATGATGTGGAAGCAATGTCTTCCAAGGTTATTTTGATGATGCCAAAGAATCAAGAGTCAAGCAAAATCCAAAGATTCAAGAATCAAGTTTCAAGAATCAAGATTCAAGATTCAAGATTCAAGATTCAAGATTCAAGTTTCAAGAATCAAGATTCAAGAATAATCAAGATCAAGATTCAAGACTAAAGATTCAAGAATCAAGAGAAGACTCAATCAAGATAAGTATTTAAAAAGTTTTTCAAAACATTGAGTAGCACAAGAAGTTTTCAAAAAATCATTACCAAAGAGTTTTACTCTCTAGTAATCGATTACCAGAAGGTAGTAATCGATTACCAGTGTTTTAAAACATTAGATTTCAAATTTCAAGAGTCACAACTTGTGTTTTAACAGTTTTAAATCATTTTGAATTTGTGCAATCGATTACACAACACTTGTAATCGATTACCAGAGCTTCTAAACATTTTAATTTTCAAAATTCAAAATGAAGAGTCACATCTGCTGATGTGTAATCTATTACACCTTAATGGTAATCGATTACCAGTGACTGATTTCGAAAAATACATTTCCAAAAGTCACAATTCTTCAAGTGACTTGTTTCTGAAGATTCTTTCAAAAGTCACAACTTTTTTTAAGTGACTAGTTTTAAAGAAATTGCCAAGAGTCACAAACTTTGACTTGAGTCATCAAGAGATTATAAATATGTGACCATGGCATGAATTTAAAGAACAACATTATCAATCAATCATTTATCTTTCAATCTATCTTCCAATCTATCTTTCAATATCTTCTTTCATCTCTTTCAACAGATCTTTCTGATTAGTTTCTCTTCATCTTTCTAAAAGTTTTTTGTTCAAAAACTTTCTCTTCCAAGAAATGTTCTTTGTTCAAAAACGTGTGCTATTCATCTTTTTCATTTACTTCTCCCTTTGCCAAAAGAACGAAGGACTAACCGCCTAAATTCTTTTGTGTCTCTCTTCTCCCTTACAAAAGATTCAAAGGACTAACCGCTTGAGAATTCTTTTGATTCTTCTCTTCCCCTTAAGCAAAAGATTTCAAAGGGCTAACCGCCTGAGATATCTTTTGTTTCCCCTTAGAAAGATTCAAAGGACTAACCGCCTGAGAATTCTTTGTCCTAACACATTGGAGGGTACATCCTTTGTGGTACAAGTAAAGGGTACATCTACTTGGGGATTGTTATACTGAGAACAAGAGAGGGTACATCTCTTGTGGATCAGTTCAAATGGAGGGTACATCCACTTGGTTTTTCAAAGAGAACAAGGGAGGGTACATCCCTTGTGGATCTTTGGCTTGTAAAGGATTTTACAAAGTTGAAAGAAATCTCAAGAACCATAGGTTGCTTGGGGACTGGATGTAGGCACGGTTTGTGGCCAAACCAGTATAAATCTTCGGTTGGTCTTCTTCTTCCCTACACTCTTTAATTTCCGCTATGTACTTTTAATTATCGCTTTTACTTTTGGTTAAGTTTCTATTTTGGTTCTTTACTCTCTTAACTTTGTAGTAAAAGCCTAATTGAATCTAGTAACATTAAGAAGGATTAGTTTTTAATTAGTCAAGGCTCATTAATAATTAATTCAACCCCTCTTCTTAATTATTCCGAGGCCACTTGATCCAACAAGTGGTATCAGAGCAGGTATCTTGTAGAAAAGTTTCACAACTTCAAGATAAATGGCCTCTTTAAATTCTCTGTTTGTCAAAAGAAATTTCAGGTATAGGTCAAATCTGAAATCATTTCAAGATCATGATGAAGATCAAGTCAACTTATGTCTCATGACAAAATCTCATGAGAACAACGAGGAAGAATCTGTAAGGAAGAAGTGGTACATCAACAGTGGATGTTCCAAGCATATGACAGGAGATGTATCCAAGTTTACAACCATTTCTCCCAAGAAAAGTGGTCATGTTACATACAGTGACAACAACAAAGGAAAAATCATTGGAGTCGGCAAAATAGGTACGAGTTCCTCAACTCCCATTGAAAATGTGTTACTTGTAGAAGGTTTAAAGCATAGTCTATTGAGTGTTAGTCAATTATGTGATAAAGGATATAAAGTATCTTTTGATTTTGAAAAATGTATTATCAAGCATGAGCATGACAAGGATATTGAGCATATAGGTTTCAAAGAAAATAATGTCTACATGATTGATTTAAAACAAAAATCTGAAAATGATACATGCTTTCTAAGTAAAGATAGTGATCCATGGTTATGGCATAAGAGAATTGTTCACATTAACATGGATCATCTAAATAGATTAATTTCAAAAGACTTAGTTGTTGGTTTACCAAAATTAAAGTTTGAAAAAGATAAGTTATGTGATGCATGCCAAAAAAGGTAAACAAACAAAAGTATCTTTTAAATCTAAAAAGATTGTATCTACTACTTAACCATTACAGTTATTGCATATGGATTTGTTTGGACCCTCTAGGGTCATGAGTTTTGGTGGTAGTTACTATGCCTTAGTAATTGTTGATGACTATTCTAGGTATACTTGGACTTTATTTCTTACTCATAAAAATGATGCATTTCATGCATTTAGAAGACTTTCTAAAGTCATCCAAAACAAGAAGAATCTCAAAATTATCTCCATTAGAAGTGATCATGGAGGTGAATTTGAAAACAATGATTTTGAAATGTTTTGTGATGAACATGGCATAGAACACAAATTTTCTGCACCTAGGACACCCCAACAAAACGGTGTAGTAGAAAGGAAAAACAGATCTTTAGAAGAAATTGCTAGAACCCTTTTAAATGACACAGCACTTCCAAAATATTTTTGGGCAGAAGTAGTCAACACCGCATGCTATATTATGAATAGAGCCTTAATAAGACCCATTCTTAAGAAAACCCCATATGAACTTTTTAACAATAGAAAACCAAACATTGCTCATTTACATGTTTTTGGATGTAAATGTTTTGTCCTAAACAATGGTAAAGAAAGCCTAGGAAAATTTGATGCTAAGGCAGATGAGGGCATCTTCCTTGGTTATTCCCTACATAGCAAAGCCTTTAGGATATACAACAAAAGAACCATGACAATTGAGGAATCAATACATGTTTCTTTTGATGAAACTAATATTACCTCTCTGAGGTAATGTCTCCCAAAATATTATGGTGAACACCATGGTTACCTATTCTAAATCACACATAGGATAAATCTTTTCACAAGTCTTAAGTTGTCAAGAAACATTGATCACTATTTGTCCTCCTACAAGCACTCCTCTAAACTTAAAAATTATTTCAAATATTTTACTACTCCAATAAGGACCTACGCGGCTAAGATATCACTCAACGGTTTACAGTGACCGACTTTTCTATGAACTTATGGCTTACTCCTTACAAGGATCTCACCCAGAAACTTAAACTTACTTGAGTTATCTCCAACAAGAGTTAAGGTTAATTCAAGGAATCCTAAAATAAATTTTTGGTTCGACTACTAGTTAAGGGAATTTCATCTTAATCTTAGGTTTCCTCTCATCTCAAAACAACTTCTTCCCAAAAAGGATTTAAAGTTATCTCTCACCTAAACGTGGCATACTCTAAGGGTTATCCTCATCTAACTAAAATGCATAACAAAACTCTTAGCTCGAAACATGATTCCCAAGGGTCTATAGCAACCTTAAGATAAACCCCATAATCCAACTCAACTAGAAATTCACTAGGCACTAATCATCGAAACCACTACAAAGGCTAACTCGGGATGGGAGATCCTGACCATGCATCCCACGAACACACAAAGGCATTGATCTTGTCAAGACATGACCAGGTACACGTAAAAGGCCACAAAAGATACTAAGGTAGTCATCAGAGTATCCTCATATTTTTTCCATATTAAGGTAGAGAGAACTAAGATTTATCTCGCTAATCATACAACTAATATCAATAATCCTTTAGGTCACCTACCTTATGCAAGAACACTCACTCTTGAACCCTTCAATGCTTAGCAATTAACGCCTTACTAACTACTTTACACTCTTCTTAAGGTTTCACACTAAACCTCTTAATTATCTTTCACAACTTTTCCAACTACTCTATGTTCTTAAACAACTCTATACCAAATATTTCTCAAGAACTACAGTTACAAGTTTCTATAGGTATTATGCCTACAAGATTCTCAATCTTATACTTAGGTGGTAACTAAGCACATCCTCAAGGAACACAGGTACACGACTTACTAAGTTTGACTTTCGTCAACAGGTAACAATGATCATGTCTACTTAAGTATTTCCTCTCAAAACATCTTAACGTGATTAACAAGAGTGAAGTCTCCCTCTATTCATAATAGAAGTAACAACATCACATATTATCAAGTAGTTTGACAGGACATGATTGGAAGATGAGCAACCAATAACAAAATGAACACCCAATTGATTAGGAGACGATAATTTTTAAATCAAGAGATCACTCATTCAGAATCAACAACAGACATTCCAAATGAATTTTAGAAACGATAACATAATCACAATGTATGCACATATGGAGACATCAACTATCGCTTGATTGTGACAGAAACATCAATAATCCAATTGTTTGATGTAGGCTCATAACACAAAGAATGAGTTATACTAATGCTTGCAAGTATAATCGAGTTACTTGATTTCAGCACGCAACACAAGGATAAGTTGCACTAGAATCAGAAGGTACGATGAAAGAGTATTCTTTATGGATTATATCTCGATGTGAGTAATTGAACTATAGAGTATTAGCACCACTAAGAACAATAAATCACAAACAACCATACTCTCTATGCAATTAAGGTAGAACACCATACTACAAGTATACATAGAATTATAAGGTTCATATAACAAGTATATAACATACATATAAGAATAAAGAATTAAACAGTCACTAAGGATGTATTAAGGAATTATAAACTTCAACAACTACATTCACAACTACACACAAAACAAAAGGAGTTAAGTAGTCATGTGTTTACACATCAAGAAAGACACACTCATCCAAGGCATATATATATGGTGCAAAAGGTTTTCACAACACTAATCCACACATCAAGAGAGAAATATGCTTATTAACAACATACACGTAGGAAAATATGGGCTCCTTAAGGCATTATCAATCAATATCAAGACTAGTTGCATCACCTAGCAGCTTGCCATAATGTCCAACCGCACTTCACAAATTATAGAGATGGCCAGTCTCATAACTCATGACTCAATAGTGGATTTATGGTATAATGGCATTAAGGATGCAAGACACATACAAGCATTATTATTAAGTCTCATTTGATCATGCAGAAGAAAATATAAATAATAATTCAAGCATGCTCAACAAAAGTACTCATAAGTAACCACACAGAGTGCACACCAAAATATGGTAAGCACATAACACACTGGCCGAAAGGTTCGACCTGCTCTGATACCACTAAATGTGACACCCTCTACCCCGACATAAATATAAATAAATAAAATATATAAATATATCGGTAACCAAATTCGCATAGGTAAAAGGCTCACATTCACTTCACTATTATCAATTAAACTTATTAAAACCTATTCGGCTCAAAATAAGGCCGTCAAAATTTACAAAAATATTTTGTTAAATCAGTGAGATAAAATAAAATAGACTAACATCATGCAATTAATATAAAACTTATGCCCCGCTGTCACATCCTATCAGAGCATTGTGTCCCGACGTCCTTCAACACAAAGTTCCTTAAAGCACTTCACCTAGCCATCTACTCCCCCGAACACAAGGTTCAAGATCATCAAGGATCCAAACATAAACAACACACGGGGAGTGAGTTATCACATTCCAAACTAATAGAGAAAAATAAAACAACATATAAGTATAAATATTATATAACAAAATACAATTTACTTGAGCCTAACTCACGTTATTTCACCATAGTCTCATTTGTTTTCAGAACATTCGCATACTCAATAGTCAAAACACAATATCATCAAATAAATCAATATAGAACAATACACAAGCGTTATGCAACAAATACACTAAGACTCAATCCTATATGCAATGTGGCACCATGTCAGTGAAAAACCTCGTCGGGCGCCTAGGAGTACATGACAAGACAAACCACACACTAGCAAGTCAAGTCACTCGCACTAGGTAATATCATAGGGAGACCAGTCAAGGTCACTGATGGGATCTTGATTGTGGGGCTTCTATGGAGGCTGGATCTTTAAGCTTCAATGAGGTCCTTTAATGGTGATTTTCCATCATGGAGATGCAGTGGAAGACAAAGGAGAAGAGGTGAGAGGAGGCGCCATCCACTAGGGAATAAGCCATGGAAGAAGGAGCTTCACCACCAAGATGAGCCTTGGATAAGAAGCTTGGAGAGGATGCTTCAATGGAGGAAAAGAAAGAGGGAGAGAAAGAGAGAGGGGGAGCATGAAATTGAAGGAAGAAAAAAGGGAGAGAAGTTGAACTTTGAGTTGTGTCTCACAAGGCTCTCATTCATCAAAGTTACAACAAGTGTTACACATGCTTCTATTTATAGACTAGGTAGCTTCCTTGAGAAGCTTTCTTGAGAAAACTTCCTTGAGAATCTTCTTTGAGAAAAATTCTTTGAGAAGCTAGAGCTTAGCTACACACACCCCTCTCATAACTAAGCTCACCTCCTTGAGAAGCTTCCTTAAGAAGATTCCTAAAGAAGCTAGAGCTTAGCTACACATACCTCTCTAATAGCTAAGCTCACCTCCTTGAGATGAGAAGCTAGAGCTTAGCTACACACCCCCTATAATAGTTAAGCTCACCCCCATGACAAAATACAAAAAAAATCCCTACTACAAAGACTACTCAAAATGCCTCGAAATACAAGGCTAAAACCCAATACCACTAGAATGGCCAAAATACAAGGCCCAAACGAAGGAAAAACCTGTTCTAATATTTACAAAGATAAGTGGGCTCATACTTAGCCCAAAGGCTCAAAATCTACCCTAAGGCTCATGAGAACCCTAGGGCCTTCCCTTGGATCTCTGGCCCAATCTACTTGGAGTCTTTTATCCAATGCTCTTGCGGGGTAGGATTGTATCATTCCCTCCACCTTGGAAAGGATTTGACCTCAAATCTTGAGGTTCTTCGTACTCTGGGCTCCTTCCCTCAACACCTGTAAAAAGAACAAAAACACATGTATTAGTGGTGTTTGGTATGTTGAAGTAAGGTAAGGTCTGAAAACCCATTTCCTGGGCATCTTCCCATGAAGGAACATGGTTTCTCACCAACTCAATGAGTGGTGCTATAAGTATAGAAAAATATGGGACAAACCTTTTGTAAAAGTTTGTTAAGTCATGGAAGCCCCAAATTTTTCTTATACTTGGTGGAGTGGGCCACTCAGGAATGACTTTTATTCTCTTAGAGTTCATGGGAACCCCTTGATCACTATTTGAAAAATTAAGAAAAGTAACGCAATAAAACATACATTTTTCTGTATTTTCATATTGATTATTCCTACCAAAAAGTATGACAAACCTAAGGTGTCCCATATGAGTACCTAAGTTTGTATTGAAACTAAAAATAATAACAAACCTACCTAATGGGTCCCTATGTACACACACCATGAAGATGTTAGGTGCATAAGTGATTTTACAAAAGAGGGTTGTACCACTCAAAACATTCATCATACCACCTATTTTAGGGACTTGGTGCCTAATAATACCTATTTTGGGCACCAACAAAGCACAAGGATTTAAGCTCTTGCGAACCAAATCCTCATCCAACAACTTCTTTACTTGAGGAATAAACTCAAGCCCAAGAGGTGTGGCAATGCTAGCAAGTGTCTTTTACAAAAAAGAAAATATGGAGGTTGTCTAAGAGGGAAAGTTTCTTTAATGTTTGTCTTTATTGTAAAATGAGTTTCCTTCTTAGCTAATCTCTTGGAGGAGACACTTACCTCCTTACACTTCTCTTTAACCACTAATGGTTGTCCTTCTTCTTGGGGGTAGATTTCTTCACTAGATTCTTCCCCTTTTGCTTTTTCACTTTCACTAGAGGAAGGTGAAGTAGTAGCCTTATCTTGGCTACTATAAATGTCTTGGCCCCTCATAATCATGGTTTTTGTGGTGGGGCATTGAGAAGTAATGTGTCCTCTTCCAAGACATTTAAAGCACTTTATAGAGCGAATTTTCTCTTGCATACTAGCCTTAGGGGCTTGTTTTTCTATTGTCATCCCCTTATCATCTTTGGGCTTAGAAGGTGTCACCCCTAAGATGCCTTGACCTTGGTCTTTCTTTGGATAAGAGTGAGAGCCATAAGATTTTGATGTAGACTTCTTTTTAAGTTGTTGCTCTACCCTTATTTCCCAAACTAAGTTAGTCTCTACATTGTCCTTCCCATGGAAGTATGGGAGGTTAATGTTAGCCTCTTGAGGCTTTCTTTCCTTTTCTCTTCTATGGGAGTGAGGTCTAAGATGTGACCTATGCCTTCCTTCATAATAGTCATGAAGTTCTTCACTTAGGCTCTTGCAAGAGTTATGACTACTATAGGAGGCATGTTTTTCTCTTTTCATTTCTTTCATTATTTTTCTTCTTTCTTCCTTTCTTATTTTCTTTCTTTCATCTTGACTTATTTCTTCCACTCTTTTTTTCCTTTTTCTTTTCTCTCTTGTTTTTCTTTCCATAACTTGAGGGAACTCAACTCATCTAAGATTCTAGATAAAGGGTCTTTATGACTAGTACCCTCGCCATTAACACCAGATGAATGATGACTCATGTTGGTTCCTAAGTTGTGGTTCTTTCTTGTTGGAGGTTTGAAAACAAAAGGTAAAAGAAACTATGGTTGAAACTAGCCAAAATAAACACTAAAAGAGGTGTGAAAGATAAGGTAAAAAACTAATTGGTAACAGGAGAGCTATCTAGGCAGTTTGACAATGGAAGGTAAAGGAAATAAGCTATGAAAGTAAGCAAGAAATGTAAACTAGGCGAATCCTAAGAGTGTTTGGATGACCACATTCAAGGTTCCCAACAAAACACTCACTATCCTAAGGAAAAATTGCCTACAATTATTACACACAAATGGAAGTTTGGTAACCTATTGGAGGCTCCCAACACACCTCCAATGAAAGGCCTTTTTGTTACTAAACTTGAAAGCAGTGAAGGTAAGTAAATTGCAAATTACAAAATTACAAAATAGTCCTCAATTTTGGTGGTTGTTCTCTCTTTGGTGATTCACTCAATTTGGAGTGCTTCTTAGTCCAATAGCTCTTAAGGTGGTTGGCCCCTTTCTTCTTGACTCAAATTCTTCAAGGGATGGCACCAATCCTCCTTCCAATTCCCTATATGGCAACCCACAAACAAGGAAACAAAGAGACAAGCAATAACCAAAGACCAAAAAAATGGAATGAAAGCTAAACCAATGAAGTTTTAACAAGACAATTTTTCAAGGATTACTCAACAATTAAAGCAATGAAAAGGACATACAAGCAAGCTAGGACTCAAAGAGAAACTTAGAATGGCTCTAGGTAGAGTAAAAAAACTATAAAAAAAAGACTCAACAAACCTCTAGCTTTGACACTTGTTTTCACAGTAATTTTCAATTGAAATTTAGGAACTAAGATTGGTATAACATAGGCACCAATTATAGAATAAATTTTGAGCCAAAAGAGCAAGCACACTTCCCTTTCCCTTTTTTTTCCTGGATAATGATTTTTCTACCAACTTGTGTGATTTTTAGTATTTTTTTCCTTTTATCTAAATCACTTGGTTCTTTTTGTATAACTTTTTTCCAGATGTCTAGAAAATTCAGTAAAAATTTCAACTCAAAATTCGAAGTAACTAATTCTCAGTAATTTTTACAAGTTTGTATGTCCAAGCTGCCAGCACCAGCGATTTTTTTTTTTAAGCATGGTATATTGATTGCCTTGGGCTTACTTTCAACCTTCCTATGTATGTTGAACTCACTAGGATTGTTTACCTCAATTTTAGGAGTTCAATATTCACTTAGGATTAACATTTCTGTTGGATCGATAGACCTCAAAATAATTAAGAAGGGGGGTTGAATTAATTATTCCTAAACCTTTACTAATTAAAAATTAACTCTTTTAAGGCTTTTACTATGTTGTTAAGAGAATAAGGAGTAGAAGAGAAACTTAACAGAAAGTAAAAGCAGAAATTAAATGCACAACGCAAATTAAAAGAGTAGAGAAGAAGGAGACAACACACAAGAGTTTTTATACTGGTTTGGCAATAACCCGTGCCTACATCTAGTCCCCAAGCGACCTGCGGTCCTTGAGATTTCTTTCAACCTTGTAAAAGTCCTTTTACAAGCAAAGATCCACAAGGGGTGTACCCTCCCTTGTTCTCTTTGAAACCCTAGTGGATGTACCCTCCACTAGAACTGATCCACAAGAGATGTACCCTCTCTTGTTCTCAATCAAACCCAAGTAGATGTACCCTCTACTTGTGCCACAAAGGATGTACCCTCCAATGTGTTAAGACAAAGATCTCAGGTTGTTAAACCTTTGATACTTTGTGAATGGGGATACAAAAGAATTCTCAGACGGTTAGTCCTTTGAACACTTTTGTATTAGGGAAAGGGAAGAATCAAAAGAATTCTCAGACTATGTCGTTTTGAATTCTTTGACAAGGGAGAAGGGAGACACAAAAGAATTCAGGCGGTTAGTCCTTCGTTCTTTTGGAAAAGGGAGAAGAGAGACACAAAAATAATTTAGGCGGTTAGTCCTTGGCGAATTCTTTTTGGCAAAGGGAGAAGGGAATGAAAAAGATGAATAGCACAAATTTTCAAGGTTTAGAAAACCAGAAAAACTTTGGAAAGCTTTTGACAAAGAAAGAAGAAGAAGAAGTTCAAAGAGACTCAAAAATCAATGTGGAAAAATTGCTTGTTTAAAGAATGAATTGGAAAAGATAGATCTTGAAATGCATAACAAAGCCTTGCTTTTATAGACTTTTCATGTCTGGTCAAGAGAACCATTAGAAGAGTTATGACCTTTTAGAAAAAGTCAAAAACTATTTGAAGAGTTACATCTTTTGATTTGTTCAGAAACAATCACTGGTAATTGATTACCAAATCAGTGTAATCGATTACACAAGGCTTTTATGTGAAAGGATGTGGCTCTTCACATTTGAATTTGAATTTTAACGTTCAAAGGCACTGGTAATCGATTACCAAAACATTGTAATCGATTACAGCTCTTTGAAATTAATTGGAACGCTGTCAATTCAATTTGAAAACTTTTTCAAAACAATTTTGCTACAGGTAATCGATTACAGCAATCTGGTAATCGATTACCAGAGAGTAAAAACTCTTTGGTAAACATGTTTTGTGAAAAATTCATGTGCTACTCAGTTTTTGAAAAATCCTTTTCATACTTATCTTGATTAAGTCTTCTCTTGATTCTTGAGTCTTGAATCTTGAATCTTGATCTTGATTCTTGAAGCTTGATCCTTGAATCTTGATTCTTGAATTCATCCTTCTTCTTGAATCTTGAAGTGTTCTTTAACTTTTCCTCTTGAGTCTTGAATTGTTCTTGATTCCTTCTTGAACATCTTGAACTCATCCTTTGATTGACCTTTGAGCTTTTTGTCATCACTTTTGTCATCATCTTTTGTTATCATCTTTGTTATCATCAAAACATCTTTGAATCATTCTTGATTCACCATGAAGCTTTGCTTCTACAATCTCCCCCTTTTTGATGATGACAACTTCTGAAATCAAGAAACACACACACACTTTTTCCTAGTCGATCACTCACATAAATTCTCCCCCTTTGTTTTTGAATTTATGCTTATCTTTAAAAATTAGTTGATTACTCATGTGAATTCTTGATTTAATCTCATTTCTCTCCCCCTTGGGCATCAACAGAAAGCCAAAGTGCGTATCAAACTTAAAGTTTACAGATATAACTTAAACATCCATACAATCTTCATGGAAAAATATCAACCAAACCATGAAGCAAGAATCATGAAGTAACAATCATAAATAGATTAACTATAAAACCCATATAGTCAAATAGCAAACTTAATATTTGTTCAAACATACCATGCAAATATGGAAATAGTAAATTGTTTAAATACCATATACCATGCAAATAAGGATATTGTTCAAATACCATAATAATATAGCCAAAATACAAGGCTAAAAATCAAAGTACTAATAATATAAAAATAGAGATCTAAGATGATGGTGGCGGCGGTGGTGGAAGATCAAAGCTCGACCGGATGTAAGATACATCTTCTTCAACCTTTGTCATCCTTGACTCCATTTCATTGAAGCGCATATCCACTTGTAATTCCAAAGTGTCAAACCTTTCACCAACAAAGTTTTGAAGACCATCAAACCTGTCCATAATCTTCGAAAGAAGAGATGAATCTTCTCCCTCATGTCCTTCTTCACCAACATTTCTAGCACCCTTCTTCACTCAAGAGCCATCATGCTCCTTTATATAACCAAAGGATGCTATGACTGAAGCGCCTATAAGGAATGATCTCTTGATTGGAGCATAAGGTTCAGAATCAAGAGGGATGTTGAAGTGTTCAAGGAAAAGGGTAACAAAATAAGGATAAGGCAATGGGGCATTCAATCGCAATGCCTTATGCATGCGATATCTAACAAGATGTGCCCAATCAATTTGTAAACCTTTATGAAAGGCCCACATGACAATGAGATCTTCTTCAGAAACCTGGGCAAGGTTTGAAGATCTAGGAAGCAAGATGCGAACAATAAGATAATGGAGGATGCGGCTTTCAAAAGCCAATGAACCGGCAAGAAGCCTTCCGGTCATATCCGCTTGGTTGGTGCAAACAACCCGACGGGCATCATGTACAGAGAAATCAAACTTCCAATCGTCAATCAGTGCACCTTCAAATGGAACACCTTCGCTTGGCAATTGGGTTAAATCATAGAATAGGGACTGGTCAATGACCATCTTAGTCCCATAAACCTCAGACATTAGGGTTCCTTCATGGATTTCTAGATTAGAATAAAAAGATTTGACTAATTTAGAATAAACAGGTAATTTCAAAGACATGAATGGAATAAGATTGGAGTTTTCAAATGCTTGAAGGCATTCAAAACTCTCATTTGAGAAGAAATCCATATCTATGAATTTTGGGTCTATAATGGAACTAGAGGAAAAGAGGTTTGGGTACTGTATACGTTGTTCCTCTGATGAGAACAATGATCCAGAGGGAATGGAGGGAGGAATTGGGGTTTCCTGTGACCTGGAATGTCGTTGACTCCGACTCGAAGTGCATTTCTGCTTCTTCGATGGTTCCACCATTTGAGAAGTTTTTTCGAGATTTCAATTGGTTCAAAAGAACGGGATTGAAAAAAGATTAAGTTTGGGCTTTGTGGGGAGTGATTTGGACAAGAATTGAGTGAGATATGGCTGGAAGAAAAATTGGGGGCAAGGGTTTTTCGAGAGAAAGGCTTGTTACAGGTTTCAGAATTTGAAATCTGAATATATAGGTGCAAGGACGCGTTGTAATCGATTACACAAATATGGTAATCGATTACCAGAAAGCAACAAAGCCAGAAATAACTGCTTGTAATTGATTACACTATTATGGTAATCGATTACCAGAGGTTATTTTAGCCAGAAAATAAAAAACAAAAGGCTTTCTAGGAGAGAAGAAGTTTTGAGTTACTATCAAAATACTTTTTCATAAGAAATATATTAAAAAAATACTTTATAAATAGTTCTCAATCATGTAATTCACACATCATATTATGCATGAACATTAAAACATGTAAATAATCAATATTATCAAGACAATCAACACAAGTATGAAGAGTATTGATTTTATTGAAATAAATGAATGAATATTTCATGCAAATAAGATGAAATCAATCAAGAACATATACTCATGATTTCAAACAATCAAAAAACAAAACAAATACAGAATTGTTAGTCATCATAATCAAATTTTTTGAATAAAAATTTCAACTTTAAGAGAAATTTAATAAGATAATGGTTTTGATATTACCTTTTTCATGATTGAAGTGTCTAGATCTTCAAAGATGAGGATCATGCTTTTTCTCCTTGTTTTTCATCCTTGAGGGATGTTCTCATCACTTTCATAATCTTTGGTTAGAAGATTAATCTCCTTTTCTGAACCATCGGATGAATCATTGTCATCTCATGCAATGTATGCTTTCTTAGTTCTTCTTTCATCAAATCTTCTCTTTTCACTTTTCTCCGACCATTCTTCATTTGAAGGACAGTTGGCCTTGATGTGACCAATTTGGTTGCATTTGTAACACCTAAGGACTTGAGAATCATCTTTTGATTTTCTTCCATTATTGAAATTCTGACGCCTGTCAATTCTTCTTTTCTTGATGAATTTCTGAAATTTCTTAACAAAGAAGGAAAGGTCTTCTTCATCATCTGAATCTTCTTCTTCGTTTTCTTCTTGTATTGAAGATGAGGCTTTAAGGGCTATGCTTCTCTTCTTTTTATCATTTTCTTCATTCTGATTGAGGGGTTGAAGTTCCATCTCGTGTTCCTGCAATTTACCAAATAAAGTGGCAAGAGACATGGAAGAAAGGTCTTTACTTTCAGAAATAGCAGTTACCTTGGGCTGCCATTCCCTACTTAAACATCTTAAGACTTTATTAATTAAATCCTCATTAGGAAAGATTTTTCCTAAAGATGCAAGATGGTTTACTATATTTGTAAATCTTTTTTGCAAACTATGGATATTTTCATTTGGGTTCATCCTAAATAATTCATAATCATGGGTAAGGGTATTTATTCTAGACCTTTTTACATTTGTGGTTCCTTCATGGGTTAACTGGAGAGTATCCCACATATCCTTGGTATTAGTACAATTTGACACTCTAAAGTACTCATCTATTCCTAGGGCTGAAGTGATGATGCTTTTGGCTTTGAGATCGTACTGAATTTTTCTCCTATCTTCTTCTGTCCACTTATCTCTAGGTTTTTGAGTTGTAGTGTTTGAGCTTACATCTACTATAGTGGGTATGTGTGGTCCTAATTCTATTGCTTCCCAAATATTTAGATCTATGGCTTCAATGAATATCTGCATGCGAGTTTTCCAATAATGGTAACCCTCACCATTGAAAATGGGTGGTCTGTGAATGGAATTTCCTTCAGGAAACAAGGGATTTGAGGAGGCCATTTATCTTGAAGTGGTTAGACTTTCTACAAGATACATGCTCTGATACCACTTGTTGGATCTAGTGGCCTCAGAATAATTAAGAAAGAGGGTTGAATTAATTATTCCTAAACCTTTACTAATTAAAAATTTACTCTTTTAAGGCTTTTACTATGTTGTTAAGAGAATAAGGAGTAGAAGATAAACTTAACAGAAAGTAAAAGTAGAAATTAAATGCACAGCGGAAATTAAAAGATTAGAGAAGAAGGAGACAAACACACAAGAGTTTTTATATTGGTTTGGCAACAACCCGTGCCTACATCCAGTCCCCAAGCGACCTGCGGTCCTTGAGATTTCTTTCAACCTTGTAAAAGTCCTTTTACAAGCAAAGATCCACAAGGGGTGTACCCTCCCTTGTTCTCTATGAAACCCTAGTGGATGTACCCTCCACTAGAACTGATCCACAAGAGATGTATCCTCTCTTGTTCTCAGTCAAACCCAAGTAGATGTACCCTCTACTTGTACCACAAAGGATGTACCCTCCAATGTGTTAAGACAAAGATCTCAGGCTGTTAAACCTTTGATACTTTGTGAATGAGGATACAAAAGAATTCTCAGGCGGTTAGTCCTTTGAACACTTTTGTATTAGGGAAAGGGAAGAATCAAAAGAATTCTCAGACTGTGTCGTTTTGAATTCTTTGACAAGGGAGAAGGGAGACACAAAAGAATTCAGGCGGTTAGTCCTTCGTTCTTTTGGAAAAGGGAGAAGAGAGACACAAAAAGAATTCAGGCGGTTAGTCCTTGGTGAATTCTTTTAGGCAAAGGGAGAAGGGAATGAAAAAGATGAATAGCACAAGTTTTCAAGGTTTAGAAAACCAGAAAAACTTTGGAAAGCTTTTGGCACAAAGCGGAAGAAGAAGAAGAAGAAGAAGAAGAAGAAGTTCAAAGAGATTCAAGGCTTGTAAAGAATTGTAATAGATTGATTGGAAAAGTATATTGAAAAGCAAATCAAAGCCTTGCTTTTATAGACTCTTCATGTCTGGCCAAGAGGACCATTTAGAAGAGTTATAACTTTTAGAAAAACTTAAAACCAATTTGAAAAATTCAAAAACCTTTTGAAGGGTTACATCTTTTGATTTATTCAGAAACAATCACTGGTAATCGATTACCAAATCAGTGTAATCGATTACACAAAGCTTTTATGTGAAAGGATGTGACTCTTCACATTTGAATTTGAATTTCAATGTTCAAAGGTACTGGTAATCGATTACCAAAGCATTGTAATCGATTACAGCTTTTTGAAATTAATTGGAACGTTGTAAATTCAATTTGAAAACTTTTTCAAAACAATTTTGCTACTGGTAATCGATTACAGCAATCTGGTAATCGATTACCAAAGAGTAAAAACTCTTTGGTAAACATGTTTTGTGACAAATTCATGTGCTACTCAGTTTTTGAAAAATCCTTTTCATACTTATCTTGATTAAGTCTTCTCTTGATTCTTGAATCTTGAATCTTGATCTTGATTCTTGAAGCTTGATCCTTGAATCTTGATTCTTGAATTCATCCTTATTCTTGAATCTTGAAGTGTTCTTCAACTTTTCCTCTTGAGTCTTGAATTGTTCTTGATTCCTTCTTGAACATCTTGAACTCATCCTTTGATTGACCTTTGAGCTTTTTGTCATCACTTTTGTCATCACTTTTTGTCATCATTTTTTGTCATCACTTTTGTCATCATTTTTTGTTATCATCTTTGTAAGACTCTTGATTCACCATGAAGCTTTGCTTCTACAATTTCAGCCAGCAATTCAATCCACAAAACTCAAATTCACAATAGACACAATCATAAGGAAACCTAAAAGTTCAAGAAAAGGTTCACAATCAAAGACTCTCTAAGAATTTTGCATGAACATCTTAAGGACTAATTAACATGAAAGATTTGACTCAAATCAAATAATAGGCTAAAAGAATTTCATACACTCATGAACAAATGAGTTAGACAAAGAAACAAGAAAATAAAATTCAGCACAACATAAGAAATCTTATGTGACAAGTTTCATGACTAGACATGACTTCTATGACAAAACTACAATAGGTGAACAAGTCAATCTAGATTTTTTAGGTTTTTTCTACTTTAATATTTTTGTAAGAATTTTATGGTTTAGGTTTCAGCCACAAAAAATAACAACACAAAACTCAAAGGAACCTAAACTCAACACAATTCATGGTTCAAGAACAAGAACGTGAAATTTGAACCATAGAAAATCAAATCTAGCTTCTATAGCAAGTTTAATCGGTGGAAACTCTAAAGAATCATGTTAAAAACATTTAGCACAAGACATGTGAGGAGATACATGGAGAAAAATGAAGAAATAACAATAGAAGAGAAGGTAAAGCAAAAAATTAATGGAGGTTTAAGGAGCACCTACTTGAAGCTCTTGTGCTCTGATTACCACTTGATGGAATCTTGATTGTGGGGATTCTATGGAGGCTGGATCTTTGAGCTTCAATGAGGTCCTTTAATGGTGATTTTCCACCATGGAGATGCAGTAGAAGACAAAGGAGAAGAGGTGAGAGGAGGTGCCAACCACTAGGGAATAAGCCATGGAAGAAGGAGCTTCACCACCAAGATGAGCCTTGGATAAGAAGCTTGGAGAGGATGCTTCAATAGAGGAAAAGAAAGAGAGAGGGGGGAGCACGAAATTGAAGGAAGAAAAAAGGGAGAGAAGTTGAACTTTGAGTTGTGTCTCACAAGACTCTCATTCATCAAAGTTACAACAAGTGTTGCACATGCTTCTATTTATAGACTAGGTAGCTTCCTTGAGAAGCTTTCTTGAGAAAACTTCCTTGAGAATCTTCTTTGAGAAAACTTCCTTGAGAAGCTAGAGCTTAGCTACACACACCCCTCTCATAACTAAGCTCACCCCCTTGAGAAGCTTCCTTAAGAAGATTCCTAAAGAAGCTAGAACTTAGCTACACATACCCTCTAATAGCTAAGCTCACCTCCTTGAGATGAGAAGCTAGAGCTTAGCTACACCCCCTATAATAGCTAAGCTCACCCCCATGACAAAATACAAAAAAAATCCCTACTACAAAGACTACTCAAAATGCCTTGAAATACTAGGCTAAAACCCTATACTACTAGAATGGCCAAAATACAAGGTCCAAATGAAGGAAAAACCTATTCTAATATTTACAAAGATAAGTGGGCTCATACTTAGCCCATGAGCTCGAAATCTACCCTAAGGCTCATGAGAACCCTAGGGTCTTCCCTTGGATCTCTGGCCCAATCTACTTAGAGTCTTCTATCCAATACCCTTGCGGGGTAGGATTGCATCAGTCACAGTGTTTTGTGAGAATGCTCCAACCATATAGGATCAACATAGGCTTAAAGGAGCACTCAAACGGGGTGACCCCCAAGGCCTACACTCCAAAGAGTCCGTCAGGGCCTCTCCGTCCTGATCAGGTCCAACCCAGAAAACATTTTAGCACACAGACTCTATCTATGAACTATACAAAACACACGACTCCTCAATTGTTCTAAAATATTTTTAACTTGTCGCCCTTTAAGGGTCTTAGCATTAACTCGTCGCCCTTAAAGGGTCTTAACATTAACTCGTCGTCCTTAAAGGGACTTATCACTAACTCGTCACCCTTAAAGGGTCTTATAGTCATGTGATTGTACAATCCACAGTTTACAACTCAATGCACACAACATCTCAATCACGTGCATACTCAATTTATCACATACACTCGATCTCAATTACAATGGTATAATCTCAAAATATCATGTTATCACACCTCATGAATCATATTCACTTTACCTATGAACTATGCAATACACACAACTACTCAATTATTTTCAAAATCATTTTAACTCGTCGCGCTTGTGATTAAACTCATCAGGTTCCCACAATGGATCTCATCACAATATTTGTCGCGCAAAACTCGTCGCTCTTAAAGAGTCTTACAGTTGTATGATTACACAATTCATAGCTCACAACACAATACACATCTCAATATACATGTATTCCATCATTCATCACATGCTCAATTCACCACATACTCACAATTTGAATCATCATTTCATATCCTCAATATAACAATTTATACAAAAGACTATCACAACCTGGGGACTAAAACCCCTCAAATAATATTACACAATTATATCAAAATCCTAGGTCAAAATATACAAATATCAAGAGCACAATTTATCAAGCAATTCTCATTAGAACATCAATATTTTATTTATAATCATAAAGGAAAATTTGTAATTTAATAAACATTCCAAAATAAAACCTCAATTTAATCCTCTAAGGATCCCTACACATGTTCTCACTAACTCTCAATTGTAAATAACTCATCATTCAACTCTAAGTGCACGCACTCATGTGTCTTCCGACAGCGATAGTAGCATCTCTAACAATTCCCTAAGATTTTTCCAGTTTTTCATGCGACTGTTTCAATAGAGTTCTCAAACGTCAGCGAGACGGAGAAGGGATTGAAGCCTCCATATATACTGTCTTTGTGCGATTCCTTTTTGTCTCTCTATGAATATTATATAACAAATCCCAACGGTTAAGCTATGTGGAATTGAATCTTTAACCATATATCAAAATTTCATGAAAATCCAACGGTTAACGAAACCAAGATCGTAGTTTTACTTAGACCATTCTGGGTTTCTACGGGAAAAGAGAAAGCTACGGTGTGAACGGTATTTCTCTTAGCTCTGAGATATTTTTGCAATTCCCAACGGTTAGAATGCTGGGAGTTGGGTTGCTAACATGGTACTCAAATTTCACGACGATCCAACGGTGAATGAAACCAAGATCGTTGTTTTTATGAGATAGGTTTGGTGGGCTGTGGGAAAAAGAAAGGGTTTTGAGAGGAAAAAGGGAAAAACGAAAATGAGGGAAAGAAGAGGCATCGTCAGTGTGAAAACTGACCTAACGCTATTTATAGCTAGGTTTACTATATTTACTTTTTAATTATTTTATAAAAAAAACTCTATTTTATTATCTATCAAACAAATAAATGAAATACCCTTTTTATTTTCTCTCAAATCATTATTTTAATTAATAATTATATCTCATTATTTATTTATTTATAAAATATCATCATTTTTCTAAAACTCTATTTATTTATAAATAATTATTATTATTTTTAAAAATTAGCTTACGAAAAATGGGATGTTACACTTAAAATTGGTGTTGTGTGTGCTTAGGAAGGAACAATTGTATGCTAACCTTGAAAAATGCATTTTTTGGAAAGACCATGTTGTGTTTCTTGGTTTTGTAGTGAGTTCCAAAGGGGTTTAAGTTGATGAATAAAAGGTCAAGGCTATCCAAGAGTGGCCTACACCTAAAATTGTGACCGAGGTGAGAAGTTTTCATGGCCTAACAAGTTTTTATAGGCGATTTGTGAAGGATTTTAGTACCTTGGCAGCACCTTTGAATGAGGTAATTAAAAAAAATGTTGTTTTCAAATGGGGGGAGAAACAAGAAGAAGCTTTCAATGCTCTTAAGCAAAAGTTAACCAATGCCCTCATACTTGCTTTGCCAAATTTTTCAAAATCTTATGAAATTAAATGTGATGCTTCAAATGTTGGGATTGGGGTTGTATTGTTACAAGAAGATCATCCAATTGCTTATTTTAGTGAAAAATTAAGTGGCCCTACCCTTAACTATTCTACATATGATAAGGAGTTGTATGCCTTAGTGAGAGTGTTGAAAACGTGGTAACACTATCTTTATCCCAAGGAGTTTGTGATCCATAGTGACCATGAGTCCCTAAAATACTTAAAGGGACAAGGCAAGCTAAACAAAAGGCATGCGAAATGGGTGGAATTTGTTGAGCAATTCCCTTATGTTATTAAAAATAAAAAGAGAAAAGGAAATATTTTTGCGGATGCCTTGTCAAGGAGGCACTTTTTGCTTGCTATGCTTGAAACAAAAATGATTGGATTTGATTGCTTGAAAGAAATGTATGAAGGAGATGACACCTTTGGTGAAATCTTCAAAAATGGTGAAAAGTTTTCTAAAGATGATTTTTATAGATATGAGGGCTATCTTTTCAAAGAAAATAAATTATGTGTGCCCAAGTGTTCTACTATAAACTTGCTTGTGTGTGAAGCCCATGAAGGTGGGTTGATGGGGCATTTTGGGGTCCAAAAGACCTTAGATACATTGAAAGAGCATTTTTATAGGCCTAACATGAAAAAAGATGTGCAGAATTTTTGTGAGTGTTGTATTGTTTGCAAAAAGGTCAAGTCAAAGGTAATGCCTCATGGTTTGCATACCCCTTTACCAATTCCGGATTCTCCATGAATTGATTTATCAATGGACTTTGTTTTAGGGCTGCCTAGAATAAGTAATGGTAAGGATTCCATATTTGTTGTTGTTGATAGGTTTTCTAAAATGACTAATTTTATTCCTTGTAAGAAATTTGATGATGTTAATATGTGGCGGACTTGTTCTTCAAAGAAGTGGTGAAACTCCATGGATTACCAATATGCATTGTTAGTGATAGGGACTTCAAGTTCCTAAGCCATTTTTGGAGGGAAAGTTGAGTACTAAGTTACTATTTTCTACTACTTGTCACCCTCAAACGGATGGACAAACGAAGGTCGTGAATAAGACTTTGGGTACCCTTCTAAGAACTGTCACTACTACAAAAAACACTTTCTACATCGGTTATTCGAGTCATTCTACATCGGTTTTCAACCGTCGTCATAGGGGACGTCGTAAAAAAGGAAAATCTTTTCTACGACAGTTGTGAACGACCGTCTTAGAATGTTGAACATTCTACATCAATTATGTGAGGAACGATGTAGAATGATAATCATTCTAAGATGGTAATTTGGCGAAGACCGTCTTAGAATTATTAGCATTCTACATCGGTCGTCCGATAACCGATGCAAAATGTTCAACATTCCAATACAGTCTTCGATACATGACTGTCTTAGAATCATTAGCATTCTACATTGGTCGTCTCAGAACCGATGTAGAATTCATTTTTGTAAATAGAATTACAGATGCACAAACTGATAATACAAGAGAAACCAACAAACAATACTTTCTTAAATAGAATATTACATTAGGAAAATATGAAACTTGCACACACCAACAGGTTAGATAATTAGATACTGGTCACTGGGCAAATAAATTTAACATAATAATAGCTTAATATTAACAATTCATTTATTTCCAAGAAAATTTAAAAGGTTAAACAAGCTACATTATTAATGCCTTCCATCCATAATTTTCCAGTTTTCCCCCAAAGGAAGCCAACTTTAGAATTCAAATCATCTGGTAGTTAAGGTTATCATGCAAAATGAACTAAATAAAATATAGAGAAATATTTGAATTTTCATGTTTCTGTCAAATTATAATGTAAAGAATTGATTCAATGATAAACGCAAAATAGATAACAAGTTCATCTGGATGATATTTTACAATGGAACTAAATAAACAAAGGTCAAGTAAACAGAAATTTGATATATGCAACTAGATTCCTAAGAGCCAAGTATGTGTGTTCTTGCCTTTAGTTTAGCCGTGGTGCTATCTAAGATATCCTTTCATCTTCTAGGAGTGCGTAAGGGTCCACATATTGTGGAGGTGATATAGCCATCTTGCTTGCATCATGGACAAATGTTGGTCCAAAATACTACAACAGTAAACTAAGGATCAAATTCAAAGTCATCTCTCAAACATTAAAGGCATCATTCACTACAAGGAGACTCAATTCAAAAGTGAGGCTTTAATGAATGAAAATTTATACTGCTTGCTTTGGAGACTAGCTCAAATCATAATTGCAAAAAAAAAAATCATATTTATTTAAAAGAAAATTCATTGTATCCTATATTAACTTAGAAGAAAACAATCACATTTTTTAAGAAATAAATATGATAAAAAATAGAAATTAAGAAAACAAATAGAAGCAATGTTCATCAAGTAAAAGACTAGTATTTTTTGCTAAACTTAGAGTGAGAGAAAACTTCATACCATGTCCAAATCGTATAAAAAATAAGAAGACACTCCCAATAATTATGCATATTAAGGAACACCTGCAAACATCTTAAATTGATTTTGACACATTAATCATTTAAACAATTAAAATTATTTTTTCCAGTAATCAACACTCTAAAAATAATTAGACCTTTAATGTGTCAATTATTATATTCTTTAGTACTAAAATGAATACGCCATGTGTTTCTCCAAACTGCTACCACTAATTAATCCTATATTAATGTGTCAAGAAGTGAGATATTTGAATCTGTACGTAAAAAAAAATTGAGATATTATTTAAGATCAATTTTTGTTGTTGTCAAAATCTAAGATCGATCATTTTAACGCTGGAAACAAAATGTCATTCATGGGAAATACAAAATATAATTATTTAAATAAATATTTTATTTAATAAATATAATACATTATTTATTATTTATATAAATAATTATTAATTTTGAATTGAGAACAAGGAGCACTTGCATCAGCATTTTTTTGGTGGTATTGTTGCCAAGCATTTTCGTTCTCTTCTTCATGTAATCTTGTTGAGGTTGGAATAATTCAAGGCCAAATAATATAATTATTTTGAATGGTGAAATTTATAAAAGGAGTAGTGATATGTGAACAATTTATTGTTCAAAAATAATTTATTATTTCAAATAAATTAACAAGGATAAAAATAAAAGTAAATAACTAGTTGCTTATAATAAGAATAGGGGATCGAATATAGTAAGATAAGAATACTAATAAATTATTTTTGAACAATAATTAGTTGAAACTCATAACTAGTTGATTTTATTAAATAAAATATTTATTTAAATAATTATATTTTGTATTTTCAAATATAAAAATATTATTAAATATTTTTATTGAATCAACTAGCTAGCTTATAAATTTTTATTATTTCAGCTCTTATGAGTTTCAACTAATTTATAAGTTTAATTTTCAACTAGCTTGTAAATTTGTTTTGACAAATACTCTCGTATCAACTATTTTCTATTTTTATCTCAGTATGACCTAGAGAGAAAGTAACTACCAATATTTATTGTTAAAAAATAGAGTAGGGTGAATTTATAAGCAGCTAGATAACGTTGTAGTAATATTTTAAAAACAAATAATAATTATAACTAACCTTTCATGTGTTTAGTTACTAGTATCGTCCATGTTATCACTCTAATTGGTATATTGGACAGAGTTAGCAAAATACATAAACAGTAAAATAAATCATAGTCAGATAACATCAGTGCAACAACCATAAAATAAGCGGTGTTCAGCTATCTGAAACATAATCCTTGGAGTATGCTTTTATTGATATGATATATATTGTTTTAAAATATTTGAAACAAATAAAAAAGTTTGGACACACCAGTAGAATAGTCTTGTTAAAAAAATAGTTCTGGAATGCAAAAGTTTAAAAAGAGTGTGAAACTCAACCTAGAGCAAGTTCACATTCTTTATGAAAGATTCATTTATTAGAAAGAAAAGAAGAAGAATAAAAGTAAAAAAAGAACTCTCCAACATATCCCTTCATTGCAAACCAACATTCTTCAGAAAGATATCTTAATGTTGTGTGGATTTTTGAGCTTTTTTTCTTGGTTAGTAAGTATGTCCTTGGTTAATAAAAATATGATCAATTTCAAAAGCACTATTCCTATAGTTGCATTTCACAGGCAGGTAGGGTCATACAAATCCAACATATCATTGAGATGTTGACGGAGCAGAGTTCAACTTGATTTAGTTAGAAAGCCTAATATTTACAGTGCACAGACAAAAAATGGAAATGCTAAGTATATAGTTTAACTATAGAGACTAAGTATATAGTTTAACTAAAAATGGAAATGTTAATAAGGAATTAATTACCTTAGAATTCCAAGAGCGAAGTAATATGCGTTGTCCACAAGTGAGATGGCATTCGTGTTGATGACACAGTGATAACAAAGCATAGTGAGATCATACAACCTGCAAATGAGAAGGATTATATGTCATTCATGCTGAAGATATGGAGATGATAATTGAGTACCTTTTCTAAGTTCTAATTACAAAGAAGGTATATAAGATTACCAATTGTTGAGTCCAGCGTCAATTTCTGCTAGTCCATAAGCAAACAAGGTAATCACACTGAAGACAAACATTACAGCAACATAGTTGTGGAAAGATGGTCTTGCTGCAAAGATGAAAGAAAATTTAAAGTCAGAATATGAATCCATTTAGAACACAACTGCCAACAGAATTAGAAGTGACACTCACGAGGCAGCTTCTCTCTCCATTTGGAGAAATTTGCAGATAAAATGAAGCCATATGCTGCAGCAAGCAATAATTTATGTATTATCCACAAACTCCACTTGATCGTATGAGTGCTTCCAACATTGTGATTGAACAATGGGATCCCAACTCCAAAAACATATATTGCCTGATAAGGAAATGCTTAATTAGCAAAAGGCGAACCAAGCAATCATGCATAAAATGTGATGCCAGTTAAAAGAAATTTAAAAGAGTAATTAACATCTAAAGAACATAAACATTGTGGCATTGTGCCTTATATGCAATGAGAAATAGCCATGAAAAGAAAACCATTTCAAGTTGAACATAAAAGGAAAAATTGAAATTCATATTGAAAAGAAAAGAAAAATTACAAATCAAGGATAAGTTGTCCTCAAAAGAAATGAGAGAAAATCAAATTATCACCATTTGCAAATATCCTAAATTAAATGACCAAGTCAAATTAACACAAAAACATTTTGAAGTAAGCTTACAAAAAGGAGGTGGCGATAACTCTACATGGCCTTTGGAATTTTAGATCATGGACATTCACTTTAGAAAGAGATTACATAGAAGTAATCGCCATAAACTTGCGAACACATACTAGAAACATACAATCACTACCAAAACAAAATCGGTCATCATTTCATAGGTAAAATTTGTTTAACATCATGTTTGATACTGCATAAGTTTCTTAAAAAAGGGAAAGAAAAAAAAAAAGAACCTTGGCGGGTGTATCAGTGACTCTGTAAGCATCCGCAGTTATCCCTACTAACCATAAGCCAAGGAACACACTCTAGAATAAAAAAAATGAAAAAAAAAATTAGAAAAAAATGATGAAGGAAGATGGAAGAGAGGTAGCGGCATCGAATTTCCCTGCTAACAAAAACTAGCAAATATCATTTGCCAATAAAAAAAAATAAAAAGCATGAAAAGGTTGAAAGGAGAGAAAAAGTGAGGGAAGTGAATAGAAGCAGGCAGGCGTACATGCATTTGTTTCTGGACATTCTTGGGCTGCTTCCTAGGCCGGCGAGCGGGCTTAGGGCTCGTCATGACGAAGATGTCTTCTTTGATCTCTTCACATGAGAGAGCAATCCAGAATTTCCTCTTCTCTTTCTTCACACTGCACAGCATGTCTTAGAACCCGCGAGGCCGCAGCGACTTCGATGCGGGGTTGTTGTTGTCGCTGCTGCCGCCGTCGTGGAATGCTCCATTGTTGGTGGCGTGGTGGTGGTTTTTGGGAAGGTCCAATGCCGATCTTGAGTGTGGCCTTGGGGATTAGCGTGGGCTTGCAAAGGCGCAGGTTCCATGGCTTCTGCATGGCGTCGTCTGCGTCATCGTGTGCGGCTTCGTGCAGTTGTGGTGGTGGTGGTGGCAGTGGTTTGAGAGGGAGTGAGAATCAATTGCGCGCGGTTCTGGATCCGAGGTGGTGGGGGCGGGAGTCAGGGTTGGAGGAGTCGAGTTCAGAGGCATGATCAGAGGGGTGGTGGAAGCGGTGGTGGTGAGCGACAGTGGTGGTGGCGTTGTTCTTGCCGCTGGCGCCCCATTTCAAGAAAGAGAGGGCGAAGTTGTGTAGAGCCTGCAACTTCACCGGAGCATGAGCTGGTGCGGTTGCTATTCAAAAAACATAAAACCTCTCTGAGCAGCTTTGGAAGCTCGAGGAAGCTTTGGTAATGGTCGCTTCGAAACGGTGTCGTAGAGAATGAGAGAGAGAATGAAGAAGCTACGTAGCTTAAGGTGGAGGAAGGAGTGTGGTATGGTATGGATTCTAGGGTTTGCGACGATACGGGAATCCTTATAATTTTTTAATTTATTGCTTTTAAAATTAACAAAGGCGGTTTGCTAAACACACCCATCGTAGAAGGAACTATAAAAATTACGAAAACACCATCGCGTCAAAGATGGGTGTTGAAGACCGTCGTAGTTAGTTACGCCTTAATTACAAAAATGCTACCGAAGCACATTCTAAGACGGTTCTAGGGAACCGCCTCAGAATGTGCGTCGTAAAAAAGTTATTTTTTAGTAGTGCATTTTGAAAAAGAATCTTAAAAATTGGGAAGTTTGCTTACCTCACATTGAATTTGCTTATAATAGGGTTGTGCATAGCACCACTAGTTGTTCTTCTTTTGAGGTTGTTTATGGTTTCAATCCACTAACTCCTCTTGATTTGTTGCCAATGACTAATATTTTAGTTTTTAAGCATAAGGAAGGACAAGCCAAAGCGGACTATGTGAAAAAGCTCCATGAAATAGTCAAGGCCCAAATTGAAAAGAGGAATGAGAGATATGCTAGACAAGCAAACAAAGGGCACAAAAAGGTTGTTTTCCAACCCGAAGATTGGGTTTGGGTTCACATGAGAAAGGGGAGGTTTCCAGAGCAAAGGAAATCCAAGCTTCAACCAAGAGGGGATGGTCCATTTCAAGTACTTGAAAGGATAAATGACAATGCATACAAGATTGAATTTCCTGGTGAGTATAATGTGAGTACTACATTTAATATGTCTAACTTAACTCTTTTTGATGTAGATGGAGAAGCCGATTTTAGGACAAATCCTTTTGAAGAGGGAGAGAATGATGAGGACATGACAAGGACTAAGGGAAAGGAACCTTTAGAAGGACTTGGAGGACCTATGGCAAAGGCTAGAACAAAGAAGGTCAAGGAAGCTCTTCAACAAGTGTTAACCACGCTATTTGAATTTAGGCCCAAGTTACAAGTGGAGAAGCTTCGGATTGTCAATTGCACCATGTTCCAAGAAGAGTAGAGGGTGCCACCTTTGTTTAGTGGTTTTATTAGCATTTTGTTAGTTGAAATAAAGGCCCAAACTTGTGGTAAAGTGGCTGTCAATTCTCTTTGGATTTGCATCACCTATGGGCTTGTTTTAATTTGAAGAAATTAAGGTTTAATAAGGTGGAAACTCTAGGCTTGTGGTTGTCTCTTGGCTGACTAGGAGTTGCATATTTTTCCACATGTTTTTGTGTCTTAATTCTAGTTTTAATTAGGTATAATGACACCATCAATTATTGTTATTGGTGATCATTTGTCTTAATTCTAGTTTTAATTAGGTATAATGACACCATCAATTATTGTTATTGGTGATCATTTCATCTTCTCACTTTTGTAACCAACTTGATGTCATTCCTATTTATGGGCTACGCATTTTCTAATAAAGGACAGACCTTGAATTGAGTTTTAATGACCTTCTAAAGTGTGAGAGTGAATCTCCTTAGTTACTTGAGTGATTCAAGAAATTGTCTTATCAAGGAACACCACCTTGTGTGTGACACCAATTCTGGAGGAGTGATTCTTCCAACCACCTTCTTCATTTTCCTTATCCATTCCATTTTCTGAATTTCATACAAGTAAAAAAAAAAAAAGAAAAACCTTTGAAGATCCATCCTCAACCCTTGTGCAAATGGGTTTACATCACATGAGTTCAACAGTGGTGAGAAGCTGCTGAATCACCCACTTTGAGCTTGGGTACAAGATATGTAAAACGTGTGGAGAGAGAGCTTTGGTTAGGAATCAGCATATTGGTCTGCCACAGTTCAGACTGCAGAATTGTTACCAGTATGGATGATGTCATCAACATCTACTAACACATAGGCAGTTGCAGTCCCTTTGGCAAAACTGAACTACTATAGTCGTAACAGTGTAGATTTTAGCCTGTCAAACCAGGCGCCCGGGGCTTGTTTCAGCCCATAAATCGTCTTGTGTTGTCTTCACATGAGAGACTTGTCATGAGATTCAAAGCTAGGAGGCTTAGTCATATAGACTTTCTCCTCAAGGATCTCATTAAGGAAAGCATTGTTGAAATCGAGTTGCTTTAGGGGCTAGCCATGAGTGTTTGCCAAAGTGAGAATGAGACGAACAATAATAGGTTTGCTAACTAGAGAAAAGGTCTTAGTATAATCACTACTAAACTGTTGGTTAAAGCCCTTGGCAAAAAGGTGGGGCTATGCCGGCTGACCATGCTTTTGGGATTTTCTTTTACTTTAAACACCAATTTGCAGCCAATTGGAATGCAGCCAGGGGGTAAAGACAAAGGACTGTAACAAAAAAAATCTATGTTATGAGGGACTGAAAGTATTTAAGCCAAAATTTATATAACAATTACTTCTAGAGTATGTGTGTTAATGCTAATGAGAGAAAAATATTTAATGAAAACAAAAGCAATTATTATGTTCAAAACACAAATTACTTAATACTTGCTTTATTAGGTGATTGAAAGCATTTTAGTTGGATGTGTTACATGTTCTTTTACAAGTGTCCTAATTAGCAGAACCTTGTATTGGGTTGAACTTCAGATCTTGCTTTCTTCCTCCTCTTTCTGGCATACTTTTTTTCTTAATACCATTTGTGGTTTTGGCATAATCTAAAGGTGAAGATAATTCATCCTAGATTCCTGATAATTGGAAAGCAGGAAAATATGAAGCCAGAGTTTCCTGCGTGCTTAAAAAAGAGGACATATGCAGTACTAAGTGATGTGTATGCTAATCCTAACATCATGTCTAACACATTCTTTTTGTTTCCAGAGGTCAGTGTTGAATCTTTTCCATTTAAGTTGTGTATTTGTAAAAAAGGAAGACACAAAATTACAGAAGCATATTTAGACTCAAACCATGTGTCTTAAGGCTCCATGGAAAGGTTTATATAGGCTTATTGTATTAATTACAAATAAATATAGGAGATTTTTTTCCTCTAAATCAAATATTAAGTTGCCTATAAACCTCTATACATTAAATGCAAATATCCTTTCCTGATTTTTCAACAAAATGTTATTCTAATTTGGCTCCTGTTGGTCACATGATTTACACTTCCTTTTAGGGCACGTCAATTCAAGGTGAAGCACCCTTCTTGTGGCCTCTTTGGTTTAGGGCTGTTGTTCCTAGTGATATATCACTTTACATGAGCATATATTATGAGATGGGAGATGCATCAAGTGTCATCAAATATCGTACACTTCACTTGCATTACAATCTGCAGGTTAGCATAATGAATATTGAAAGAAACTTTTGGGTTATTATGTGTTTGGGAAATACATCTTAGTACTCATTATTACAATTTTTCAAGAAAACGGTTTTGCTAACTTAGGAAAATGATTAAGGAATAAGAAAATATTATTTTTATTAAAAAAATGGTAGAATGTGTATTAATAGTATTAAATGTTATAATTTTTAGTAAAAATAGTTTAAATTTTTTAACCATTACCATATTAGAGCAATGTAAAGCTGAAGTACTATTTGTTTGTTTATATTAAAATAAATTCTTCACATTCATTTTTTTATGAGTATTTTAATTGGCATGTGTTATTAGTGTAAAATTTTTCACACATCGATCAAGGGGCATGGATTATTATATGATGAGTTTCTCTTTAAATGATTCTAGCTATAATATTTTTCTTTCTTTGTCATTTTTTTGTGCTGAAATATTATTCAATTGGAGGGACATGAATATATATAGGAAAAGTGGACAACCAATTGTAAGGATAAGCCAAATTTCTTGACCTACAAAAAGATGAAAAATTCACCTTTGCCATGTCTTAATGGGAGCTTATTGTGATCTGTATTTTCCTTAGGAAACAAGAATATTCACTGTAGAGGGACAACCATGAAATTCTGTTCAGCACTTCTTTGGAGAAAAAAAAAAGTATCATGAAAGAAAGCACAATAATGAACAAATATTGACTTTTGCAAAGTACACAACCCATGTCATTCTTATGGGAATCTTCATATATTATGTGACACTAAGGGTATCCACGTCTCTTTCAATGGACCTAACCTTGTACAAAGCACAATGCCACCTCAAGATCCTATAATTGTTGTTGCTAGCTAATGTTGTATTTTTCTTAAAGTGACAAACAAAAAGGAAATGAAAAGGAGTAGAAGTTTTTCCTTACTCTTTTACCTGTACTTGTTGGTGATTGTCTTTTCTACCTTCTCTATAGTTTCCGTGGAAGCAAGGAAGACTAACACCAAGAAAAAACTTCACAAACCTCACAAAGGTGGTCACACTCGAGGGTCACATTCTCCATGTCCAATTCTAGCCCCTCAAGGGAGCACCTTTGATGTTTTGGCTTTTGGCGCCAAGGGAAATGGAGTTTCTGATGATTCAGAGGTAAATAAAGAAAGAAAGAACATATTAAGAATTTAAAGACAAAAATTAGTGTGTTTTAATTGCTAAAGTTATATAACATTGTCCGAAATGTTTATATAAATCAGGCACTTCTAGCTGCATGGAATCGTGCATGTAAAGTTGCTGGTGCTACAGTTAAAATTCCAGCACAACTCAAGTTCCTCATGAAACATGCTACTTTACAAGGTCCATGTATACCCGACCTTACTCTTCATGTTCTCTTTCACTTCTCACTCTTTTATTGGTTTTAAGTAGGTTTTGTTTGAATAAATTTATCTATATTCTTTTTTAATTCATAGGAACAAAAAATATGTGTTAAAGAATTTACAACACTCACACATCATGTTTAATTAGATGGGCTAGTTAGACTCCTTGATTATCTATAAGTATTTATAGAAGAAAAAATAAAATAAAATTCTTTCAAAAATTAAAATTAACTTATTCATAAGAGTATATAGTTTTAAGAAATTAATGTGTCTTTCTATTTGCAGAGGCATTGAGGCTAACACTATTAGAAAAATACACTTTCAACATCGGTTATTTACGGCATTCTACGTCGGTTTTAAAATCGATGTTGAAAGTACTGATGTTGAATGTATTATTGTTAACATTGGTTTTGAAAAACCGATGTTAACATAAAAATACAAACATCAGTTTTTCAAATAACTGATGTTATATATAAAGAACTATAGCAAAATAAGTGTATGCATAATGAACGTTGACATCGATTTTCTAGAAAAACCGATGCTAGTATAATCGTTAACATCAGTTTTCTAGAAAAACCGATGTTAATATATTACTTAACATCGGTTTGTTAGAAAAACCAATGTAAATGTTAAGTAATATATTAACATCAGTTTTTGTAGAAAACCGATGTCAACGTCCATCATCTATACACTTATTTTTCTGTAGTTAGTTATATATAACATCGATTATTTATAAATAATCGATGTTAACGTTTGTATGTTAACATCGGTTATGTATAAATAACCAATGTTATTAGAAATAACCAACATCGGTTTATTGAAAAACCAATGTTAAGGTGCATGTTGACATCGGTTTTTGTAAATAACCGATGTTGTTTACTATATTAACATCGGTTTTTATTAATAACCGATGTTGTTTTCAAGTTTTTTTTGTATAAACTTTCTGTTTTTACAATAAATCCAAAATTGTACCTATAAAATGCAATTTCAGACCCAATTTACAGCAAATAAACATTTTATTATGCTTTCAAGCAGTTTTAATCACAATAAACATTGAATAATTGATTTATTATTAACAACTACTTGCTAATGAATTCAATGTTCAAATTACATAGGAAATGACAAAAATGTTAAACCAAAGTAAACTAAGCTAAACTTAATCTATCTAAATCCTAGCTTTGAGCTCTACTCGAAGATAATATTGTGCCCACTAGATCTGCAACGCCTTTAATCTCTCTGGCTCCAATGGTCTAGGATCGTTAAAATACTGGATCATGAAATAAATGATAATAAGTTAATAATGTAATACAAATTATAAAAAAAATTAAATTTGTTTGAAATAAACGTACTGCTTCCCAGTTATTCCTGAAACTTCCTAAAATGATGATGGACATCTAGTGCATGGCATAATAGCCGCACTCAGTACTTCCTTTTTGTCTATTACACTAAATACATAATGACATTTGGATATTAATTAAACAATTAGTGTACAGACACATAAGAAGTATATATAAGTAGAAGTTTTATGTAAATGACATACCTTGACGACAATCTACCTAGCAGGAGCCTTTGATTTAGGCTATGGAGCATCATCAAGACCTTTTAAAGCACTGTTCCAGATGAATGACCATTAAAAAGTGGTGTTGTTGAGGTATTTGAATGCAAATGCATTGAAAAGAACATTGACCTGTTAATTATCCCCTTAAGGTAGTTGTCTGGCCTATTATGCAATGAACAAAACCAAACAACTAGGTGTTCCTTGGGCACGATGACCACCATCTGCCAGTGTCTGCTGCAGCGGGGATGAATAAGGGTTAGTATATTAGTAAAAATTAATTAAATTTAGTTATTTTGTGTGAATTACCCATTCAGGTAGGCTCCAAGGTAGACATCGCGTTTTGAACTCTGCATCCAACTATTTATGTGACTTTCAGTCTCAAAATGCGATTGCCCAGACCTCTGAATGGACTGTGGCTCGAAGAATCCATAGATATCAGAATTCCCCGCTCGCATACTTGTTTCAGTCAGATGTTTGTTTATGTTAAGTCAAAGTTAAATATTTATGAATTGAAAGCAATAACTTAGGTAATTAAAAGTAATCTAAAATAACCTACAGAATCCATAACTATAGCATTGATATGCTGAGACATTGACCACCGTGTGCTATTTCGGAGAGGTCTTCGTGCTTTATGTAGAGCGGAAAGTCTAGATTAAAGACCCCGAACACGATGGCATCCTATGTAACCTAGTAAGGCCTCAAGAAAAGCTCTAGGATGGTCAATTTCATTAGATAAAGCGGATCATCGACCTTCGGATCTGACTTTTGAGGTGGTTTTGCCGGAGACACAACAGGTTGTTCATGAAACAAAGTTAAATGGCCTAATTTGAGGCACGCTGAATGAATTAATTCAAAAAGAAGAAACATATAGTAAGAGTAAAGTACCTGTTGTGATAAAGACTTGACCAGATGTGTCGGCCAAGCAAGGAAGGTGTGAATTGTTTGGCCCACTAAGGAAACCTCATTAATGGGTACAGGAACAGGAGCATCTAGATCTTTAACCTCTTCCACACCCACCTTTACTTGGCCAGGCAACAAAGGAGTGTTATGAACAACAGTGGATCCCTCATAAACTCTCCCCAGGGCAACCAGGCAGGCAAGATTTGCTTCGATGTACAAGCTGCATCTATCTGAGTCACCCTTCTCAAGATCGTTTCCTGAGGGATCAATACAACTCTCCTTTGTGCTTACTCGAGGACCTGAGGGACCTACCAGAGGCTCCAGAGGCAGTGCAAGTCCCTGAGATTGCATCTGGGACTGAAACTGGGACTACATCTAGCTGAATGATGCCTTGAGCTATCGAGTCACTTTTTCTATGATCGACTCCTCTAGCTGGTCCCTGATTTGCTGGGTCAGCTGCTGCAATTCTTCAAGAGGCAGCAAGGAAGAGCTGCGGGATGTCCGTGGAGCCGATCCAAAGTATTGCTTGATAGTGACACCGACTCTAGCAGCACGGACGCGTCCAGGGTGCTCTGGACGTCCAATAGCAGCGGTGAGAACATCCTGACGTCCATGGGGGACGAAGGATCCCTGTGTCACCTGCTCCTCAAAGGAATCCTGCACAGAAAAGACACAGTTGTACGTGGCATTCACAAAATATTGAAATATAATTCTAATGGTTAGTTGAAAATGACTTACGATCTTCTCAACGATTTCCTTTGCAGCCTCAGTCGTCATCTCCCCTGTTTTCTTGGTGCGGGCCATCTTCCACTTCACGTGGTATCTAACGGGGAATGGAGGGTCGATGACACCATCAATGCTTCCTAATTGTGCAGCTTCCTCCAGCTTCTTCTTCGTCATCCTCCAGCTTCTGCTCCAAATATTCATAACCCCACAAGACAAAACATGGGGGGCAGTGTTCTATTTCTGGATGGCCTGTGCCTTTTTTCGCACATCCTGCAAAAATAAAACAATAATGCTTCAAATTGCTAGAATGAATTATAACAAGTTAATGTTTTTTGAAAAACAACTTAAATGGCAAGGTACACACCTCCCAAGAAGGGTCTCTGAGAGTCGGGCAAAACAAGGGCTCATTTCCTCGTGAGGTATGATTTAAACTGCCTCCATCTCTCGCCGACAGTCTGAAGTAACTTCTTTTTCATCCTACTGTCAAAAGCCTCTGGGATTTCAAATTCCGCCTGACAATAACAAATAAGGTTTATTTGTTACAATAATGTATTTTTTGGCTATTAATTAAAGAACATCAAATAAGAAAAGAAAAATACATGAATATCCTCCCAAATCAAGTCCTTTTGAGCAATAGGGACCTCCTTCCAGTTCTCGTACGTCACGTCCACCTTATCACGCGCCACAAACCCCAAATATGTTCTTAATTTCTTCCTGTGGGGACTGTTGGCCTTGCCGGTAGCAGGATCAACGTGGACCATTGGTCTCTCAACACTAGGTGGTCTAGTAGACAAGGATTGTAGACGTGAGGCTTTTCGTGTCCGCTTCACAGCAGACAGGGAAGCTGATGCGTCGGGAGGAGGAAGAGGAGGAGAAGGAGAAGAAGAAGAAGGAGGCGAGGCAGGTGGAGAAACCATGCTCCTACATACAAAAAAACCAGGGTTAATAAACATTACAAAAAACAACTATATGACTTATGTAACTGAATCTAGCAAAATCAAATATATCAATAGAAAATTACATTAGACGATGTTAATTAATTCTTCTTCATCATGATCATTACGATTAGCATGAACGTTGTCAACTTCTTCTTCTCCGACAACGTTAGGAGCGATTTGTGTGGACAAAGGACTAACATAGGTGTCCATGTATGAATCATCATCTTCTACATTAACACCAATTGTTTTTCCCTGTAGAACCACGCACCACCTTTTATCACAAGGGTCTTGCACATAAAATACTTGTCTAGCTTGTTCTGTCATGATGAAAGGGTCATTGTGGTAACCAAGTTTCTTTAGGTCTACCAACGTAAATCCTATATCATTAGTGCGCACACCGGTGTTGCTGTCAACCCATTTACATTTAAAAACACAAACAGTAAATTTCACATATTTAAGCTCCCAAATTTCATCAATGAACCCAAATTAAGGGATGGAAGCTACACAGGGATTGGCGTCATCCACACTTGCAAAGTATTGAGATTCAGCCCTTAGGGTGACCCCGCTGTTCTGCATTGTACTTTTGTCGTCTTGTGCTTTTGTTTAAAATGAATACTTGTTTATGTCGTATCCTTGCCAAGTTATAACATTTCTTTTAGGCCCATCTACTAGCTTTCTTAATGTTTCTGAAGCAGTTTCATCTGCAAAGATTGTATCTTTAAACCAATCACAGAAAGTCTTGTTATGCTTTTTCAATACCCAATTCTTTGACATTTTTGCATTATTCTATTTGACTAAAGCTTCATGCTTAAGTATGTATGGCAAAACTTCATTATTGTTGTTCAAGACATACAAGTGAGCTTGTAACAAATCTTCTAGACTTGGAGTGATCACATGCAGTCCTCTTGAGTCCTTACCACCCACTCTGTCATCATGTCGAGACTCGGGAAGTCCAATAGGTTTAGCCTTCTCAATGTATTCTAAAAAAAATTCAATGGCTTCTTCTGCAATGTACCTCTCAACAATAGATGCTTCTAGACGATATAGATTCTTTGTATACCCTTTTAAGATCTTCATGTATTGCTCAATCGGGTACATCCACCGCAAATAAATAGGACCACAACATTTGATTTCTCTTACCAGATGCACAATCAAGTGAATCATGATGTCAAAGAAAGCAGGGGGAAAATACATCTCCAACTGGCACAGTATAACTGTGGCCTCATTTTCCAGCTCATCAAACTTGACAGGATCAACGACTTTACTACATATATGGCATGGAAGAAAAAGCACAGGTGAGTTATGGCTAACCTGACTTTGTTTGGTAAGATGTCTCGTATAGCCACGGCTAACAATTGTTGCATCAACACATGGCAATCGTGAGACTTTAACCCTACAAGCTTAAGCTCCTTCAACTGCACAAGGCTTTTAATATTTGAAGAGTATCCTTGTGGAACCTTCACCCGACGAAGACACTGACAAAAACTTATCTTCTCCTTTTTGGACAAAGTATGACAAGCAGGGGGCAAGTAAATTTTCTTCCCATCAGACCTTGGATGCAAGTGTGATCGTATCCCCATCTCATCTAGATCTTGACGGGTATTCAAGTCATCCTTCATCTTGCCTTGAATGTTAAGGAGCATCCCAATCACATTGTCACATACATTTTTCTCCACATGCATAACATCAATACAATGTCTAACGTCTAGATTAGACCAGTCCGAAAGATCAAAGAAAATGGACCTCTTCTTCCATATGCAAGTCTTACTTTTATCCTTCTTTTGGGTCTTTCCAAATACAGTATTTAGGTGTTGAACCCACTGGTATACTTGCTCACCAGTCAAGTTTACAACCTGAGTTTTGTTGTGGCTGAGTTTTTGTCAAGGACTGAGCATGGCCATCATGTAATCAGCAATAGGAGCAACCTGAGGCTGTGGGTTTTAATTAAGGTTAGGAGTTGTGGATTTAAGGCTGTGGTGGCCAAGACTAGGTAGTTTTGGTGTAGTGGTGCTTGAGAGTGTAAGTGGACTTAAGGCTGTGGATTTTAGGCAACCTGAGGTACTATTGGTAAAGAAGGTTCATCAATTTGAGGTGACAAAAAGCCCACTTGAGGCATTAGCAGATATGGGACTAAATGGAGAGTACAATTTGAAGGAGTTAATGACATTGGTAAGCTTAGGAGCTGAACATGGGAGAGAACATGGAGAGCAGGGAAGATTGGAGAGAAACAAATACTTGGTCTTTCAACAATAATTGACAGCAACAATATGTAGCAACAAACCATTTTGGAAACAACAAAAACATAGCATGCAGAATAACCAATCAAGGCAGAACGAAGAAGGCAGAATAAGCAAGCAAGAACACACCATAAACACTCTGAAGTAAGGATGTGGTGGCACTAACCTTCTAGAAGCATTTTGTCTTCGGTAGCAATTTGTTTTCAAATTTTTTTCTTTCCTCCAAGGAACTACCTGCCAAAAGCTATTAAGAAGTTCATTCTGCGTCAATAAAGAGGATTCTTGAGATTTAACATTAGGGAAAAGTAGAAAAGGAAGGGATTTAGAAATGAGAGAAAGGAGGGGATGATAGAGTCTAGTTCAAACAAATCACAAAACCTAAAAATTATGTTTGGTTGTGTTTGTTCTCTCTATTATTTTTCACTCTATTTCTTTCATTTCCATTTTCTGTCTTGTACAAATGAAAAACTTGTTAAATATGATAGTTTAATTTTCTAAGTGGTGTTGATTTAAAGAATATGATAATTATCTGTATAACTATAGCAATGGTATTTTCGCACCTGGGCTTTAAGGCAATTTCTGATAGTGCTAAGATCACTGATGGCTTTAATAAATACCTATTACAAAAGAAACAACTAGTAACTATTTTTTCTAAAAATGTCACTCAATGAAAATGGTGTTATCAAAAGTAAAATCAATGAAAAAAAGGCACTTCTGAACAAAGCTTTCAAGCAGAAAATTGTATTCCAATATCAATAATCATTTTGAGAGTTTAGCAGTTGTTTCACTTAACAGATAATAAAGATTGATAATTAGCCATCTTGACATGTGATCAGGTGTCTGGGAGGATAACTTATTATGGCCATGAGCTACATGAAAATGGTGTTATCAGGCAGTGCATGTATCCACGCTCGTCACACGCACCGCTAATGATAAGTCCTCCGATTCGTTGGCGCTGCTAATGAAACTGACGAGTTATCATGAGCGACGGGTGTGACGAAATTCGATACCTCCAGCATTTGTTGCGGTAACTCCGCAACCATACTCCAATTAGCCACAATCTATTTAAAAAAACCATACTCAGCAAGTGGCGCTATTAGAGAAAGCAATAACCTATCAATTCTCAACCAAAGTTGCGCCTGCACTTCTACTAATTGTAGGTGGTGGCATGCTTTCAAATTCAAAGGGAAGAAGAAGAAGCAGAGAAGTTTCCATGGCACATTCAATTTGTGGAAAAAATGTATGACTTTTTCCAAAACTCTTACTATATTTTCGAATTTTGTCTCTCAAGTCCAAAGTCTTGAAAACCTTGTTTTATACACTTCTTCACGAGTACTTGTAAAATATTAGATGAGATAACTTCTATAAAAAGTTAAGTGCCTAAGTTAATTTTAGTTTATAAGAGAAACTCATTTCATTTTACTTTCTTATTTTGTTCTTCTATAAAAAAAATTAGTTTATTCACAGAACATAACATAAATTTCTTAGATACTATTAGAAGGTGCAAGGTTGCTTAAGTTTACTTGAGTTGAGTGGTGCTGAATATTGATGCATGGGTGCTTTGTTCTCTTAAAGCCGTATGAATTCATAGTGGGAGCTCCACCGGGAAAGGAAAGGAAGCATGAATTTGTTGACAACCCAAATGGTTTATTCTCTGCTCAAGCAGCACCAAAACCTCCAACCTCCAGTTGCTATGTATGCAATACTGGAAGGAATGCATGGTTCAAATTACGGGTGTGAAAAAAATTAGTTTCTAAAAAAATTAAAACCAAACTTAATCAGTTTTTAATCTAAATATAAGAATGAACTGATTTTAGGAATTCAACTGGTTGTCAAACTACTTTTTTTTATTTAAAAAAAAATGATTTTCATAATGATTAATTAATTAATAATGAAAATGACATTTCCAGCTCCAAATCAATGGTTTTCATCAACAAAGACATAAGAGCATACCAATCTAGGTCTGTGTGCTGAAAGAGATGTACACAAATTGCCTATGCTCTTTTTGTAGTATGGGCAGCAATAATTTCCCCCAGCTTACCAAACTGTATTCTGCATATTAAGGTTTCTAACGATTTTTATCCTTACATAATAAATATCCTTTTTTAACCAATAATATAAATAATGACAATGTTATTTATTACAACTAGCTAATTATAATGACACATGATACATCAAATAATATAATCTAATCCTATTCGTTCCTAATTCCATGCATTTACTTATCACTATTAATGAATGAAATACAAAGGAATTCACCTCAAGCTCTAATAAGAATGAAATGAAAGGTTACATGGATTAAAAGAGAAGTTTCCCATGAAAACAAATAAGGAAGGAAGCACAGTGGAAACAATGGGAAAGAAGAGACTACTTAGGTGTTCATCCACAGAAACAACATGGCCTAAGCTATGTTGGGATTCATATTCCAGTTGATGGACAAGCTATCATGTAATGCCACAAAATCAGTCACACAATTACACTCACATTATGAGAGTTTTTCACTTGAAATTGTGGTGCTAATGGGCGGCTACAATAGTAAAATTTTAATAAATACTCATAGCATATTTCCTAATGGCAGGTCCCTTAATTATTAAGTCAAGTTCAAATTTTATGGTTGGTATTTATTCTAAGCCTAGCTTTAAATAAACTTATTGTTGTCATAATTAATTTAGTTTTACAAGTGAAAGGATTGATTTCAGCTCTTTTTACAAATGAAGTGAAGAAGACATCAAACCATCTGATTTGAATATTAGTTTGGGCAGTATTATATGCAGAATAATTGTCCTTCTTTGCATGGCCTAGCAGCTTATATATATAATCCATGCACAGTGTTTCAAGCTTACAGACATTTTGATCGATAATATAGGTAACTGATTGATACATTTCCTAGGTTGTTCCTCCTGAGGCATCCTACCTTCATGTTCATGGATAAAGATGCTAATTCAAAAATCCAACTCCCTCCTGGATTTAGATTCCACCCTTCTGATGAGGAGCTAATTGTTCACTAACTGAGAAATAAAGTGACATCATTACCCCTTCCTGCTTCATTCATAGCAGAAATAGATCTTTACAACTATAATCCATGGGAGCTCCCAAGTCTGTTTTAGCAATTGCACTGTTTTAGTTTGTGATTCATTCTTTTCTTGAAGTATTTACTCAATGGGATAAAGCTTTTGTTGTTATTGTTGTTGTTATTGTCTTGAAGTAGTAATTACTAAAGGAATGATAGCTTTTCATTTTGAACAAGCAAAGCTTTGTTTAGGGAGGATGAGTGGTATTTCTTTACTCCTAGAGACAAGAAGTATCCCAATGGAGTGAGGCCTAATAAAGCAGCTGCTTCTGGTTATTGGAAGGCTATTGGGACTGACAAACCCATTTTCACTTCTTGTGGGATGAAGAGCATTACTGTCAAGAAGGCACTCGTGTTCTACAAGGGTCGTCCACCAAAGGGATCGAAAACCGACTGGATCATGCATGAGTATAGATTGCATGATTCCACGATCTCCAATTCAAAGCAAGAAGGGTCCATGAGAGTAGGCCAATTTCATGAGTTCAATTTTTCAATTTGGTGGTTTTTAATGACCAATAGAGTAAATTATTGAGGAAATTCTCAATTGCATTTCATTGATATTGTATAGTACACTTATAGAGTCTATGTACAACTGATTGACAAGAGATCCAATCTATCTTAATCTAAACTAAGTTGTAACTAATAGACAAGATCTTCATTTAAATTACAAGATCAAATAATAGATAAGATACTAGTACATAAGATTAAGATTACAGCATCATGTTGATCCATTGGAGTGATAGTATGTAAGTTTTATCTGCACAATCCATACTTGTTACCGTAAGAATGCTAGCAATCACACCTCCAAACATTTGTATACACAATCAGTATGACAAACCAAACTCACAAGGCATATCAGTCGAATAACAGAACATAACAATTTCATATTTTACTAAAATAAAAAATGCTATAAATATTGATGTTAGCTCTCTAGAACACATACACAAGGTTTATCTTCTCATAGTGAACCAAAATGTAATAAATAATGATAAAAACAACTACACCCAAATTTTGAATATTGCCAGAGACTTACAAAGAAGGTATAATATTGATAAAAAGAACTATTTCCAACAACCTTACAACAAAGAGTCGCGAAGCGTACCTTCAATGGAGAAAAACAAAGCGCGAACAAGAACATTCAATGGAGAACAACAGAGCACAAAGAACAACCTTAGATGGTGAACAACAGAGCACAAAGAACAACCTTAGATGGAGAACAAAAGTCGTGATTAGGTTGCAAAAACAAACATTTTAAAATAGGGAAGAAGAAGAACAACCTTCGATGGAGTACAACGCGAGTAGTTGCGAAGAAGAAGAAAACCACTTGTGACAAAGAAGAAGAACACTTGCGCAGAAGAAGAACAGTTGAGAAGATGAAGAAACTTCGACGGAGAAGAATAAAGCGCGAGCAAAATAGGGCTCACAATCTAATATTTTAAAATGTAAGTACAACATCGGTTATCAATACAAAACCGATGTTAACTAAATGATGTTAACATTAACATCGGTTTTCTGTAACAAACCGATGTTAACCTATCTTATGTTAACTTCGGTTTTTTAGAAAACCGATGTTAACATACTGACTTTAACATCAGTTATTCAAAAACCGATGTTACCAGTTTCATGTTAACATCGGTTTTTAAACCACCGATGTTACCAATTTAATGTTAACATCAGTTTTTAAACAACTGATGTTAACGTAAGCTAATTAACATTGATTTTCTAAAAAACCAATGATAACAACTTCACATTAATTACAATTATGCCACCACATTAACGTTAACATCGGATTTGAGGAAAACCGATGTTAAACGTACGGTGTTAAATGTGCTTTTTGTAGTAGTGTAAGCATCCCAACTCTGCCATTCATAAGTGTGTCAGGGTTCAACTTATCAAGAATTGGAAGAAGATTGTCGCTTTTGTCCCTAATGATGGTTGCTTGAACTACATTGAAGAGAATGTGAGTGCTTGTCCATGTTTGCTAGTTTCATTATCTTTTTTATACTCCTGGAAACAACTTGAGTTTCTTTGATAAATTGTTATTTGTATCCATTGTGTAACTTTGGGTGTGGCCCATGGTTGTTTAGGACGAAGTCTTGATTATTGTTTTCAATAGTTTCTCTCAAGTATTATGAATTTTGTTTTGAGGTGAATGAGTTTTATAAACAATTTTCTATCTTTTCTAGTTATTTTGCTGAACTTCATTTAACATTTTTAGTAACAGAGATAGGGGTTTATATAATTGTTATAGACTTGTAGTGGATTTTAATTCATAGGTTTAGGCAATATGGGTTATGGGAGAGATATTTTTTTTAAACTAGCATAAAAGTAGACATTGTCATTCTTGTTTGTGCTTTTTATTTTTTTAAAATTAACTTTTTTGTATATGTAGTTAGTGTGATATTTTTTATCAATGTATAATGACATATTGAAATAAAATAATAAGTTGTTTACATTACAATAATAATTAAAAGATAAAAAAATATTAAAAACAGTGAAAAAGGTAATTTTTTTTGTAAAATGATATTCTAAGACGATTTTTAGGTCAAAATCCTTAGAATCTTTAATTTTTTAAATTAATATTTAAAAAACATATTCTAAGACGGTTATCTGAAAAACCATTTTTAAGATAATTTTTGTGAAAACCGTCTTAGAATCTAGTATTTTTTTAACTTTTTTTTGTTTGTAAAAAATGCATTCTAAAATTGTTCTCTAAAAAATCGTCTTAAAAATTCTATCATTCTAATTAAAAATCGTTTTGGATTCTAAAATGGTTTTTAGTTAAAAATAGTTTTAAAAGAGCTAAAAATCGTCTTAGAAATATTTATAAAATCATCATATATGACAATGATGACGACGGTTAATAAATGTCATCATATATATAAATTAATCGATATAGGATGCATTTTTTTGATACTGGATATGCTGTAAGAACTCATGCCTTTCAAGGATTAATACACTATGAAAAAGAAAAAGAAAAGACCTCGCTAGTTTTCTTAGTCAACCATGTCCAACTCCTATCCTTTTATGAGGTCATATGTGACTCTAGCAAAGTCCACGTGTTCGTTTTTCTTTCGTTAATGCTTTTGATAAGATTCTCTCAATTAAGTACATTATATTACAAAAGATATTGGAGCTTGTACCGTCTATAATATATGTGAAGTCCCAAACTTGAATTGCAAATTTACAAGAGAACAAACAAATGAGAAGTGCTCTATCTCAAGATTCTTTAGAGCAGATATCAGACAGTGATGACTCATCTCCATTGAGAACAATTTTTTTTTTTTTTTTTGCCTAGATTAATTTTTGAATCAAAGTGGTACTCTATCCAACACCACGAACCAAGCAAAGGAATATTTTCCATAATTTTGTTTTAGCATGCATATTGAATGTACTTCTTTTTTTATTTATTCATAATATTTGATATAAAAGACCTTGTCCCCTCATTTCAAGCGATGAGAAAAAATGTATGTCCTCTCAAACCAACGAAAATGATTGAGAAATTGACTATAATGTGTGTGGGAAGAATGTAATATCAAGACCCAAAAATTTTGACATATTCAAATTCAATTTTGTGGAATGGATGACATGTTACGCGTGCTACCTTTAATTATGGTTGGACCAACTGTGTAAATGATATGAGAAGTCAAATTTAATAATATGACATCTCTCATAACATTTCTTTTATATATCAAAACTGAATTTTATCAATCCAACTATTGATTTGTGTAATATTATCATTGTGAAGATACACAAGTTTACACAATTTAAATATTCAAATATATATAAGAAAAAGTTATATGTATATATTTTTTTAAACATTATATATATATATATATATATATATATATATATATATATAAATATATATATATATATATATATATATATATATATATATATATATATATATATATATATATATATATATATATATATATATATATATATATATATATATATAATATGAATGAAACGCCAAAGTCGTTGAATTCATATAATCCGTCCACATTACTTTCATTGCGCATATTCAGCTGATCATTATGAATGATCATGTGGATGAATTGACTTTAAATTTAATTAATGTTTCAAAATTATGTTTTAGGTGTACATTTGTGTTAAAATACTTGGAGAGAAAATTTTATGATTTATAATATTTCTCCTGAAGAAAATTATTTTCCGTAAAGAATATGTGGTTTGTAAAAAATCAATTGGTAATTATAAAAAAACATTTAATAATGTTTTATTGTTTGATTTGCTAAGATTATTGTAGATATTTTTTAAATAATATAATAGTTTTTTGTGAAATCATTGTAATTTACAATAAGAATATAATAAAATATTATACTAACATTATAATATACGGTGATCATATATATTAATTTTCTACACAAATATAATTATCTATTAGTATTTAACAAGTATGATATCTTATACTATATATTAGTATTCATAATTTTTGTTAAATAAGTTATATACCAAAATCAAACTTAAGACAAAAATGATTACTACGTAAATTAACTTTTTTTAGAATATTAGTACAAAAAATCAAACGATAGCAATTAAAATTTTACAATGCAGCATTTTCAATTCCATGTGCAACCTACGTACATTTTATTACCCATTTTACCAAACTAGAAAACATGGATTAACTTTAAATCACTACATATGAAAAGCCTAATCCCCTTTGATGATCTTCAGTGTTTCACACATATATATTCTAATTAATGAGAATTTTCAAGCATGAATCGTTTAATGATTTGCACGACCTCTTCCGCAGCCTCTGAGTGCGAATCATGAGTGAGAAAGCCATGTTCCTTCCCCTTAAACTCAATGTATTCAATGTTCTTCCCTAGTTCTTTTAACCTTGTTGCATAGTCCACTGCTCTGTCCTTCAGCAATTCATTGCCACCAACTATCACTAAGATAGGGTCAAGCTTCACATGTCCAAGGTTTGGACTGTTAGCTCCAAATGGGTTCGCCAATGGGTGATCTCTTGTCTCTCCAATAGGTATTGACAGCCTCCAAAATCTGTTTGAAGGAAGAGATAAACCCTATCAACGCATATAGAACAGTTCTAATGCTATATATAAAGAACAATGATAAATGTTCATTCCACATTTTGGAGTGAATTAAAGTGAAAAAGAGAGATGAGAAGAAAGAAGAAAAGGTAGAAAGAAAGTGATAGATAGATGTGAGGATACAAGGAAGAATGATTGAGATGAAAAATGAAATAGAAGAATATGTGAATGTATGTTAAGTATATTCCATAAACGGAGTTATAACAATATAGGTTCTTACACATTTTTTTTTGTGACCACTAACGATACTAAGAATTGAATCTAAAAATTCATGCATATTATTCAAACTTTTTACTACTAAGTTGATCCTAATTAGTAGGTGATCACCAACACATTCTTTTATTAGATACATTTTTTTATTATTTGAAATTTATTAAAAATTATAAAATTATGAGTAAAACTTATTAAATAAGAAATGAGACCCACCAAATTTTATGTTTTTCAATAAATTTTAACCAATAATAAAAAAATATATTTAAGAAAGAATGTTGCTCTCATTTTTCTATTTCATAATTGATGGAGAACAAATCTTAATCAAAATTTTGAGAATTATTTTCGCGTGTAATTGTAAAAATAATTTTTTTACCATATATAGTTATATATAAATAGTTAAATTAAAATTAAATAAACTAATCTTAATTATTTTTATATAATATATATAATTAAAATTTGTTATTTTTATAAAAATTAGTGTGAACAATTCTCATATGCTTACTTGAATTACCCAACTCTCTAAAAAGTGGATTGCCTTGTTAAAAATTTGTAAATAATTTTATTGTTTGAGAATATGACAACAGAATTGAATTTTAAGTGATTCTCCACATGCTAAATAATTTTTCTTTTGGTGTAGTACACATATTCACCACTTTCTCATTGTGTACCCACATCTTTCATAGGTATTAGGTATTTTCCAAATAAGAAAAAGTTTTACTTTGCACGTGGAATATCATAATTAATTAAAATTTTAAAATGTTACTAACCTAGAAGACAAGTAAATATAACTAAAATGGTGTACTTTAAATAATATAGAGGAATAGTTTTTCTTTTCAGAGACACGTAAGTATTTGTCATTATAACATTTAATATGCATGCTGATCTAATATTAGAATATTCAACTCAAATATTTGATAGCGAAGGCTATACATATATCACGTTTATTATTTGCGAAACATGATACGGCAAGTGAAACTTTTTATTTAAAAATATTTTTTATGTGAAAATAAAAATTATTATTTATTTTTAAGTAATTAAAAATATTTATTAAAATAAATTAAATATTTTTTAATCAATATTTTTAATACGTTCATTAACTTAATTTAAAAATATAATACAATATAGAAAGACTTACTGCGTTTTAGGCATCTCCTAAAAAGCTAATTACTTCACTAGATAAAACTTCCCAAATTATTTTGTTCATTCAGGATGAAAACTGATCGACTTTAAAGTGGGTTGATTACAAAGAAATTCACTTTTTTTCTCAGTACTATTTTAATAAAAAAAAATTTACGTTTGGAGTATCTATTCGAATATTTCTCATTCACACATCAATTTTAATGAAGTAAAATTGTAATTTTGGTTCTCCTAGTTATTTTAATTTTGTTTTTGGTCTCCCTATAAAATTATTAACGCATTTAGTCCTCGAATTATGTTCAACCACGTAAATGTAATCCCCAAGTTTAGATTTAGACATTAACTTGTTATAAGGAATGTTGACTGTCACGAGACATATTTTGATTGGACGATGACTGTCACGTGTCACGTTCTGATTGAACATTGACAACAATACATTTTCATCGTCTATAGAGTCAACATCCAATCAGAACATAACATGTGGCAGTCATCGTTCAACCAAAATGGGATACGTGATAGTCAACATTCATTTGTAACAGTCAACCTTTAAATCTGGACTTAGGGACCACATTTATGGGGTGAAACATGACTGGAGTTGAAGAAGTAAATGATGCATCAATAATTTTAAAAAAAGACCAAAATCAAAATTAGAAACAACTAAAAGGACAAAATACAATTTTACCTTGTAATTAATACCGTTTGATGTTTAGCTGTATAACTTTTAAAAGATGATATATTATTTTATATTTTGATTTATCAATCCTTTTCTTGTTCTGCTTGTAAAGTTATGTATGTATAGCATTATATTAAGGAAACTTAACATGTATAGCATTATAAAAAATTAATTATATTATGTTCCCATTATAAACGTTTCTTTAAATAATTTTTAATCATTTGTTAATTTTTTTATCAGTAATTTTAGTTTTTTTAAAAAAATTATTTATTTATATTTGAGATTATTTTTGAGTAATAAAAATAAGTGAGGAATGAATAAAAAGTTTTAAAGCGATTAAAAATGATAATGAGAAATTAATGTACTATAAGTTAGCAAAAATTTTGAGAGATAAAAATATAATATGAAAAAATTGTGAGACTACAAAATTTAATTAACCCTGAATAAAATTATAATAACAAATATCTAAATCAAACTATTAGTACAAGTTCCGTTAGTATGAGCCATTCAAACTGGAAATAATAATTACGACAGCATATGAATTTTGAAAGCAATGAATGGATAAAATCATAAATCAATGATCATTTGGCAAATAGCTGAGGTGTAAAAAATACATGATACAGGTCATGTGATAGAAACAAAAATACTAAAATATATATAAAGTTAATGTAATAACTGAGGTGTAAAAAAATTAAAATAAAAACAAATATAATGAAAAGTAAAAAATATAAAAAAAAAGTTTATGACAATCACGTTTCTCTTTCTCAATATTTGTTGAACGTGGACCCGGTGGCACCCAGATGTGACATAAAGAAGTGGAAGACGACTTTATAGCAAATGTTCCTATGGCTTTGGGAATGACATGTTTGAATTTTGGCCTTTCGAACCATGATTAATATTTTGATTTGCTCACGTTCCCGAAACTAAATAAAACAAAATCATTATATAATTTCAGATTGTTTTAGAGATTAGACTTAGACATTATGTATGTAAGATACATTGAATGTCTAATAGTCTTTTTTTTCTTTTTTTGAATTAGTCTTGGTCCAAATGAAAGTAACATGATGAAATAAATTCATAAAATAACTGTATATTAAATTCGTTTTAAATTTCACAATTTTTTAATTATCATTTTAGTTTACCTAAAATAAATGAGTATTTTACATTCTAAATGCTTAAAACTAGTATTAAAAAAAACTAAACATGCATGGTGGAAAAGAATTATCAAAGTTGTTATTCATTCACAGTAATATAAACGAAAATTTATTTAAATTATTTGCTTTTTTCTTCTTCTTTTTTTGCACCGGTATCTTAAAAAAAATCTTATAACCCTGTTTAAAATTTAGTCATAATTAAAATTTTTCATTCCTTTTCAAGTGTGTTTTGTATGTATATATCAAATCTGTATCTAGTTCCACAAATTCAGCCGACATTGTTGATAGAGTCACACCTTGAGTTGCCAATAAAATAAATAAAATATGAAGATTATATTACTTGTCATATATGTGTATTTTATACATTATATATTTTGTACTTATCTAATTACAAATATAGTGAATAAAAATACACTTTTAGCTAAAAGAAAAAAGATACCGTTGAAAAGTTAAAACTTCACTCTTTATACTTCCATATATGATCGTGAGATAAGAATAATTTTTTTTTCTCAAACTTTTAGGAAAAGCGTAGTTAAATTTTCAACCCTTACCTGTCGAGCAACTCAAGGGTCAGCATTTGTTCCGGTGGGCCCACCTCCGACCTGGTCCGAACCACCCCACTGAAAAACGGGCCCAGCAGAACGTAACCTCGTACGCGAACCGGATCCATCTCCCTCGAACCGGGTCCGAGCTGAACCGCCAAGTGGTGCGCAATGTTCCCGCCAGAGGAGTCACCGAGGATGAAAGCACGGTCAAAGTCAACGCCCCGGGTCACCCACTCATCCCCGCCGTGGTGGCCCTGTCGCTGGAGCCACCGCAGGGCTTCCACGCCGTCATCCACTGCGGCGGGAAGGCGGTGCTCTGGAGCGAGGCGGTAGTCCGGGGTCACCACGGCGGCATGGAGGCTCGTAGCTAGGCGCACACAGCACGAATGAATGTGTGGCCACACTCTCGAGCCGAAGCAGAAGCCGCCGCCGTGGAGGAACATCACCACGGGCAACGACTTATTGTTGTTGTTCTTGTCGTCATCATTATTAATGTTGTCGTCAAATTTAGGTTTGTAGAGACGGAGGTGGAGGTTGAATTTTTTGTGGAAGAGGAAGTCTTTGAATTGTACGAGGTTGTCGTGTTGGGTGGGTTGAGGTTGTTCTTGGAAGTTGATGTTGGAACGCAAAACGGTGCCGTCGCTCAAGAGTGTGAGGAGGCCCATGCAATCCTCTACTACGTGGGGAGGGAAAGCCATTTTAGTGAAGAAGAAAACGTTGTTTTGGTGAGGGAAAGTGAGAGTGGTGATGAGGGCTATAAATACAAACACCTAAGAGGCGAATATGGCGCTACGTTGGTGACTTTGTTAGTGGGATACGTACGAGAATGGAGGGTTTTGGTATCACTGTGGTGTGGAACTGTCAAAGTCCAGCGTTTGTTAAGGCCATAAATTAATTAGGTGAAAAGATAAAAACAAAATTGATTATTAGCGGACACCCTAGTTGACACTTTTGTTGTTTAGTAAAAAAAAAACAAAGAAAATAGAGTGAATGAATATAAGAATGATGAATAAAATATAAGAAATAGAATGGATGAAAAATAAGGACGATGAATGAAATATTTGATAAATAAAATAAAAATCAAGATGTTTAATTTAAGATAAATAGGAAAGAGATAAATAGATAAATGAAAATAAGTGAGAAATAAAATAAAAATAATTAATGGGTTTTTATTTCTCTCATTTCTCATTTACTTCTACTAGACACACTTATCTTTTTTATTTTTCACCTTTTTTTACTCTTCGCCCTATTTGTTATTTCTCCTTCACCAAGTTAATAATGGTGCAATATGATAGGTGAGATATATACCACGATGTGTATTAAGAGAAGAGAGATAGAGCCATTAAAAAGAGAGAGAAGAGAGATAGAACCATTAAGTGTTTTTAGTTCCCCGGCTTATTCTCTAATTTTTGCACTAAGAGAGATTAAAAACATATATTTTATTAAAGTTTAGAGACTAAATTACACGAAAGTTTAGAAACTAAAAATAAAATTCAATCAAAATATAAGGTCTAAAATTGTATTTTATCTTAATTTTAAAAATAATTATTGTAAAAGTTAATAAATTTATGATATATAATAATATGTAATTATATGAAAATGTAAAATTATTTTTTATTTTGTATACCCTCTTTTTAATTTCATGAATTAACTTGGTGTGCTTGACCATCTTTTATTTTAGAAAATGGAAAATAAAAAACGGAAGTAATACAAATCACTTCAGCTCTGCATCCCAGAAAATATGCAAATTATTCAACATTATTAATTTGGAAGCCTTAAAATCAGGGCAAAGGAAGCCTTAAAATCGTCATCCTCTCTAACAAAGTATTAATAACATGATCGCGGAGGTTTCTATTCAAGTGGACCAAAAGGCAAAAGTTTCATTCACTCCCAAAAAGCCAAAGGACTAAAGAATAATGCACAAATACGAAGAAAAAGGTTCCATTCAAGGATTACTACATCACTATATATAAGAAATGGTAATTTAAATTTAAGGCGGCAATAACATCGACTAATAGTGGAATGGCTAGTTGGAAACTTGGAGTATTACCAGAAGAATCAAAAGAGTCTGCTCAACGGGCTTTACAAGATGAAGCTCAGTAACGGAATGCCGTTTCAGTTGAATGATTTTGATCAATCAGAATTCTGAACTGGGTCTGTTCAACCGGCTGGTCCGGCTCTACTTGATGAAGCGGACTAACGAATGCCGTTTCAATGAAATGATTTTTTTTTTTTTTTTACTATGTTATTGATGCAAAGTTGTGATTAATTTTTGTAGAAGAATATTGTTGATCATTTTTAACAGAGTCTTTCTTTCTAATGAATTTATTTTTTTTTCATTCACATACTCATGATTAACAAAATAGAGTCCAATTTCACTTATTGGTTCAATCAAATTATTTTTGCCTTTTTGTTTTATCATTTTAGAGAATAAAATAAAAATTATACATTCCAATATATTTTATATTTATTTGTTTACCAAATTAATTGGAAAAGTCGTGGACGGTCGTGGACGGATCCAAGAAACTTTACTAGTGGGGCAAGAAAGTAGTATATAATATTTTTACAATAACAAATTATATATTTTTATAAATACATAATCTTACGATAAATAAAATTCTAATTACTTAAATTTTTACAAATTACAATTGATTCAAGATATATAAACGACAATATAATACTCTAACCAGTATAACAATATTTTTTTGTCATGGATCAAAGATACACTGGCAATGCATAACTGTCACTAATCCAAGTAACGAATTTTCATACTAAATACATTAGTTATTCCTTTATACATGAACACAATCAGATTTTACACATAACTAGTCATAAATATGTAAATAGTCAATTTTATCTAAAAAAAAGTGGATTGCTCTTAAAATTGTTACTCTCGTCACTTTAGTTAATGGAATTAAAAAAAATTAAAAATATTTTAAAATTGTAATTTGTCAATCAATTAAATTTTCTATCAAGTGAGATTCATATTCTTTAATGAAAGGAGTGATCGGATACGATGATGGTTAACATTAAATACGACAAAAATAATTAAAATTTATATATATATATATATATATAAATTCAAGATATAATATAATTTTTTTTACTTATATTTAAGATAAAAGTAAAGGAGTAACCAAATTTTAACTAAGTTAACTCTATTTAATTTTATTATTTTAAAAATACCCTCAAATTAGTTTGAGTTTTATTTTCCAAGAGAATGGCATGCTCCCAATAAATAAGTTCCAGGAGAATATATATGACATGCTAAACAAACATGGATAATAGTATAAAGGGTCTTTTTGCCTCTACTTAGGGATGGAAATGAATCGAACAACTTGTGAAAGGTCTTTGACTTGGCCTATATAAAACTTGGTTCGACTTCACTTGTTTATTATAAAGGTCAAGTTCAGGCTTTTTAAAAAGTCATAAAAATACCAAATCCAATCTATAAAAAAAACTTATTAATCTTAACAAGTCGGTCTGTTTAATTAATAATAATAATAATAACTACTATTATTATTAAATAAAAAAATTTTAAAACTCTTCATATTCTTATAAAATAATAAATAGAAAATAAAAATATTTTTAATAATAATAACCCGTAGGCATTTCACTTTTACACATGTCTCTTTGCATTCTCACATTCTTAATTCATTTTTCTTTACGAAGTCTCTCACCAGTCACCACTGTCCACCCGCTACTGCACTCCTACATACTCCATCAAACCATCACAAGGTATTTGTTTTGTTTTGCTAAAATTTCTTACGCTGTTATTTGCTCCCTTTTCAATAGATTAAATTATTTTTCCTGCAACTTCTTTTTAACTCATTCTATATACTTATGGTCGTACTCCGTGCAGGCGTGCAACTATTGTTGTTGATCCTGCAGAGCCTACCCAAAGGTTCAGGCCAGATTGTAGGGAGTGGGCCATACGTTTTTGTATTTCTATGAGAAGCTCTACGTTAGTGGTTAGTCGAAACTTCCTATTCATTGCAACTACTTTTAGACTAGCAACAAGCCAGAAGTAAAAGAATACGAGTCTGTTTGGATGCACTATTGTAAAAGATCTTATAGAGAAAGAACTTATCCGAGAAGTTCTTATCTGAAAAGATACTTTTTCATAAGTTAATTTGATGTTTGGATGAAAAATTCTTAAGTGCTTATTTAAATTAATATGGTGTTTGAATAAAATTGTAGAAGATCTTTTGCATAATTAAAATTACCAAAAAGGATATTATATACTTTGACATTATTAAAACTAATAATTAAATACTTAAACATTATTATATAATTATTAAATGTCTTAAATAATTAAATATTATTAAAAATAATAAAAATTATTTTCTTCTTCTATTTCATTTATAAAAATATTTTAACTTTATCATTATATTTAAAATATTGTTATATATTTTCTAGAAATTTTGATTAAAAAATAATTATTTTTATAAAAATAAAATAAATGTATCTCATAAAAATATAGTTATACACCTTTCTACATAATTACTTTTCATATTTAAAATCTAATTAATTTATTGTTTTAGTAATGTTGTCACATACATTCTAGTTTATAATTTAATTATTATCTATGTAATTATAATTTATAACAAAATATAAAATATCATTAACTTGGTGATAATACGATCAATAATGTCTTTCAATATAAAATTGTTCAAATGTACCCATACCATAAACATGCAACCTTGTAGTATTAAAAAATAAAGAAATTAAATACGTGTTGGAAACATATTCTTCAAAGATTCTCTAAATCGTTCCATTTGTAGAGTATTTTGAGCATTCGGTTCTTCCCATGTTGTAATACTAGGACCAACTTCACTTTCATCCTCATCACTATCTATATCTTCATCTAGCGAATCAAATTCTCCATCACTCTTGTCATTTCTTTGAATAAAGTTATGTATAGCCATGCAAGCAACAATGATTTGGTTTTGTGTCTTCAAAGCAAAAGGTGACATATTACCCAATATCTTCCATCTTGCTTTACATAAACCAAATGCACGTTCAATTGTACTTCGAAGACTGGAATGATAATAATTAAAAACTTCAACTCTTCCCCTGATTCTAGGCCCAATTCTAAATTGCGGGAGATGATACCTAGTTTTCTTGTACGGTCCTAGAAAACCCATAAAAGTAGGGTAACCAGAATCAACAAGATAATATTTACCTAAAGAATAAAATAATAGAGCATGTTAGGACACAAAATTATAATGATACATATTTATAATATATAAATTTTAAGTACCTTGAGGAGGATGTGAAAAATGCAATGCAGGCTTACGTAAAGCCTCCATAAATATCTTAGTATCATGTGCAGAACCTTCCCAACCTGCCCAAACAAAAGTGAAACACATGCTAAAGTCACAAACAACCATGACATTAGTGGTAGTGTAGCCTTTCCGACCAATATAGACTCCTTGTAGATGAGAGGGAACACAAACTCGTATGTGAGTACCATCTATTGCACCAATACAATCCCTAAAGTAAGGGCGATATCTGGCATCTTTTAGAATCTCATCAGGAGCATCCCTAAATGATGGATCAATAGGCTTAATTATATCCTTTGCAAACATACACACAGCTTCTAAGACATTATGGAAATGTCTAGATATTGTTTCACCTGAATGTTGAAATCTTTCCTCACAATTACAAACAGAACCTGGTTGACTCAACATGTATAAAAATAAGCCAACTTGCTCATAAATGCTGACATTTCGAGTTTTCTTTAAGTTGTACTTGGTTTCCAAGATATCACATAATTCAAGAAAGACAAGTTTCTTCATTCTAAACATCTGATAACAACGTATTGGATGACCATTTAGAATTTCAGATACCCAACGATGGCCTGTCATGCTTGAATCTCTACATGGATTTTTCACAACATATTTCATGAAGTAATTGGTAACATTAGCTACAACAAACATCAACACTTTGTTCTTCGTAATGTGATCTTCATCGTCAGATGAAGAATCATTTGATGATAGTGATGAGTCATTTGATGATAATGATGAAGACATCCTGTAGAAGGAAAAAAAATCATAACACAACTGAAAATAAAAAAATCAAGAGCCAAACCATAACTAATATCCATAACATAGCCAAAATTAAAATCAAAGATCCATGACATAACTGAAATTAAAAACTAAGATCCATAACACAACCAAGGTTCATAACCAAGCAAAACTAGCAAGTGTCAATGATATCAAATAGAGGAGAAACTAAGGAATTTGTGCTTAAGTTTCAGACTTGATCCATCCAAGTTGTAGCTCAGGCCCTTCTAAAGCAACAAAGGTGATCCTGTTTGCCCTTTTTTTCATAAGTTTAGTGGCTTTGTAAAATAGTTCACTCCCACGCTCAAGTCCTGGTAGATCTTTCAACTTTGCTACACATGCAGTAATGCTAGTTGGGTCTTGAGCAGATACACTAGATTCAAATGTTTGAATAATACGATCTAATTGTGAGGAAAGCTTGGCAGCAACCCCAATTCTTTTATCACCCTCTCTTCCTCTCTTCCTCTGTCCATTTTCCTTTGCCGAAGACGTGTTCTGAGTTGTCGTGTCTATCTCAGGCTCATTCACTTCCATGTCAGTGTTATCATCAATGTTATCATTTGTCTCTTCTGTTCTTGTGTTGAATCCTTCATATTGTCTTGAATCTTCAGATGGTGCATATGCTGCAAAACCAGTAGCAATAGTACCTTTAAAAAGGAATTCCATCTCAGGTAAGAATTTGAGGCCTTGCTCTCTAAACTTTGCTACTTCAGGATCCTCCTATAAAATAAAAAATAAGAATTATAATATATATTTGGCATGAGAATTAAGAGATAAAAATCAATCTCATTATAATATATTTGGTAAGATTGACATTCCTATATAATTTAAATTAAGCAAAACCAACTTTTTAGCTGGCAGAACTTGTGTTATCACGAATAATCAATTTGGTGACCTTCGAGTGTTATCACGAATAATCACTATTAAAGAAAAGGACAAGTTGAATTGACCAAAAGAATAAAAGAATAAGAAATGGAGAGGAGTCACTAGTCAGTACAAGTAAGCAAAATAATTTAATTAGGTGCAACAATAAATGTTATAAACTTTTTCTTTTTTTTCTATAACGTGTTAGGAAATCTCCCAAAGCATACATCACTACCACCATCATGCCTAGATGCAGATTGATTGGCCTGTGGGACACAATATTATAAGAGGTCAACTTGACAAACCACCCAAGAAATAGTCCAAATTGTGCAAGCAGTGAAATTTGCAATGTAAAGAAAATTAGACAACGTGATGACCAAACTAGATCTGGTGTCTTAATAAGCAACGTAAAGAAAACTAGACAACGTTACAAGCTTAGCAACAACCTTAATAAAGCAAGCAGTGAAATTTGCATTTATATTATTGTTCTCTGCATTGACATTAAGTAACCAGTGACTCAACGAACTTAGTGGAGGGTGAACTAACTACCTGCCAAATACCACCAATAAAAACGTGAAAGGCAATGCTATCTAATACTAATATGCTAATATAAAATATTTGGTTTATCTTTTAGTTTTTTTCTTTATATGAAGTTAGACCAAAAAATTTTTTAAAAATTATTCTAAAAGTAAAGGTAACTTTTTAATAAATAATTTTTTTATAAAACTTTAAAAGAGAGACAGAAACTAAAAAAAAAGTTAAACATTGCAGAAGTTCCTACTCCAGAAGCAGAGTGGAATACTGAAAATATGCATATAATTCAAGACCAAACAAATTAGCAACTTGCCTCTGCAACATACAAGAGGCTCAACATGACATAATAAATCGAAAAACCTCCTTGAGTGCCTCACCGAGTCAAAAGAATCATGCATATATAGTAGTATAAAAACAAGGAGATCAAAGAAAAATATGACAATCAATGCATATAAATATGTAATAAATTAAACAATCATTAAAATCTGGCAATGCAGAGGCTACAATATCACACAATGATATTATGAACCTAGACAATGAAAGGGTAAAGTATATTCACTCCAGGCTCTCTAAGAATTTGGGTCGAGAAAATAGTGTGAAGGAATTGGATTCAACTACCCTACCCACCAAGTCTGATAGCCATTTTGGGTCTAGAAACTATTTTGTTGTTGTTGGTCTTGGTAAACCCAAGAGGGACTTGTCACTCATTTTTGACACAGGTAGTAATCTTACATGGACTCAGTGTGAACCCTGTGCTGGTTCTTGCTACAAGCAGCAAGATGCAATCTTTGATCCATCAATGTCAAGGAGTTTCCTTGTTGGTTTTGTAGAAGGTCTAGTTCTTGCTGTTCTGATTCAAGCTCAGGACCAATCAGGTTTGATAACAAATTAAAACATGAACTTCAATATAGAAATATTTAATTTAAATTTTAGGTGAGGCCTCAAATCCCATGCATATATATACATTTCTATGTGTTTAGGATTCATCAGCATAGACTGCAGATCTCCTGCAGATTTAAACTACACTGAGTCAACAACAGGCATAAATTATACTTCAGATGCAAATTTCATAAATACTGGTGTGAGTGGGACAATAGTATCTGAACTTAGAAATGAGGCTCTAAATATCTGATCAAGGCTGGTTTTTTGTATGGAAACTATGATGGCCCCCCAACCCAAATCCTTGCTCTTTATTTCCCAAGAAAATGGATTTTCAGTTTTTACCACTTTCAATTTTGGGTTTTGATTGGGCATTGGGATTGTTGGCCTTTTGGATGCTTTCAATTGAGTACAAGTCACAATTTTCAAACTAGTGTGTAAAGATTGTGTTACTTGGGCTCCTGATTTTTGGTTTTCTTTATCTATACCACTCTTTCCTTACAAGATCCTGGAGGACTCAACCAACTGTCAATACCTCCCTTTATTCCCAATTTGAAAATTTAATTTTGGGATTAGCATTGCATTTTGCATTAGTTCTTCACGTGTTTTGCTAGTCTCTAGGTTCTAAAACTGCAGTGTGTTAGGTATATTTTAGCAAATAGTTTCTGAACGTGCTTGTCAATAAATTCATTCTGCCATTTCAATTTTGAGCCTTCTCTTCTTGCTGTTAGTTGGATACAGCCTTATGGTGTGATCTGTTCTATTGTATGCCTGCAATTCAGCTTTCAAAAGCTAATCCTATATATCTTTCTTTTTATAATTTCTGCCAATAAATTGTTCATTATACATGATTTTTCTGGTTTTCCTGTATCTTGCTTGTGAAGAAAATGTTTCTTCTATTTGACTTAGTAATGTTGTACTGATTCTTTAACTGCAAAAAGCTTAACAAACATGCCATAACTCATAAATTGTACTGATTCTTTAACTGCAAAAAGCTTAACAAACATGCCATAACTCATAAGTTTGTTGACATAGTAACAAGATCTGCTAGTGTTCAATTCATTAGGAACCTAACAGAGGAATAGTAATTCAGAGAGTGTAAAGATAATTTGTGTCTTTATATAAAGCAAAGAGTCTACATAGGCTTTTACCCCAGAAATAGAGGCTTGACAGAACAAAACATCAAACTACCAGTTGCTGATTGTTCAGGTATAAAAAGCAGGAAATAATTGATAATTATGTCCCCATTATTCAAGTTAAGGATCTTGTCATACAGAGATTGAGGTTTAGCTTTTATAGTACAAGCTAAGACCTTTCAAATTATAAGACCTTCGATCTACGTCTCTTAGGAATTCCAAATTACAGCTATTAAGCACAAAACACAATTTGCTCGAAAGCAAATTACAAGGAAACAACGCCTAAAACATTATTCTTGACTCGTACTAACCCGAGTCGTTAAGGTTCTGTTTGGACAATTATTCTATTTCATTTCATACCACTATTTTATTCCAACCTTTCATTTCACCCACCTTCAGTTATTCAAACATAGCCTAAGAATCCTTGGCCTTACAATTAAGAAACTTAAATACATAACACTAATCTAAATTGTAATGTACCTATAAACAGAAGCCACAAAAATTAACTGATAATTTTAATCATCTTTTCTACTGCTTCTGCATCAATATCTTTCCGGTACCTTTTGCTGGAGTTATCAATTATGGGTGAGTTTACGATTCAGATTAGCAATGACCTTGTTAACCAGCTTGTTAATGATATGGTGCCGAAGAAAAAAACTAGAAAGACTAGACGGAAGGTGGCAAGAGAGACTGAAAAGCCCTAATCTAATGAAACTATAAAGCCCGACAGTGCAGTTACTCCAGGGTGGCCAGTGCAGTTCCCTTTATTTCTACCTACAACATTGCCTGTACAACCTTCCCATTCAGAGTTAGAAGGTATTCAGTCTATGCTTCAGGAAAAGAATATTACCACCTCTCTTTCTCCAACTAATCATGCCTTGACTACATCGGTATTGGCCTCTTCTCCTATTACCAACGCCAACACCACCATGACACCTCAAACACCCAACTTGCATCTTCTTCAACACCCCAATATTCTGATAATATTCCCTTCTTTAGCATATCCTACAAGACTGGGAATCTGAAGACACTTTTGCTTCATGGGGGACAGGAATCAAAGTTTGAGTCTGCAATGAGGAGAAGAATAATGAAGTTCCTCAACATTTCTGACAATGACTACTTCATGGTTTTCACAGCAAACAGAACCTCAGCTTATGACTATGAGAATGAGGCAGTGGAAGCAATGATTAGTTGCTCAGAGAAGAGAGGAGCCAAGGCACATAGCGGCACCTGCAAAACCAAAAGAAGGTTCTGGAAGTGTGGAAGCAAAAGGACCAGTTGATAGCCTTCAAAGTAAGAAAGCACAAGATAGTGGTGAGAATGGGGGGTTTAACATTGAGTGCAGGTGTTTGGATCAAGTGGACTCTTTGGGATTGATAATGATCACCAATAGAATGAGGTACCTTATAAATTGGCTGGTGAACTCCATGATGAAGCTGAAGCACCCTAATGCAGAAGGGGTTCCCCTAGTCAAGATTTATGGTCCTAAGGTGAAATTTGATAGGGGACTTGCTTTGGCTTTCAATGTGTTTGATTGGAAAGGTGAAAAGGTTGAGCCTGTCCTTGTACAGAAGCTTGCTGATAGGAACAATATATCTCTCAGCTATGGATTTTTCCATCATGTTTGGTTTGCAGATAAGTATGCAGAAGACAAGGGGAAAGTTCTACAGACCAAAGAAGGAAGAGTCCAAGGAGTTACCACCAACAAGAAGAAAGATAGAGATGAGCTAGGAGTAACTGTGGTTACTGCTGCATTAAGCTTCCTGGCTAATTTTGAAGATGTATATAAACTATGGACTTTTGTTGCCAGGTTCCTTGATGCTGATTTTGTGGAGAAGGAGAGATGGAGATACACAACTCTCAATCAGAAAACAATTGAAGTTTAATACAATAAATTTCACCTCATTCTTCTGGATTGTGGAACACAGAAGACTCAAGAGTGTGGATCCAGATGAGGATTTCAAGAGGAGAAAATAGTTTACTTATCCAATCATTTTGTTGATTAGTTCATAAGTCATATAGACAATTCATCAGTCAAATATATTTGATTTTACTTGCTTCTTCTATTTTGTCCTTGCATACATATTCAGGCAAAGAAATCACAGCTAGAAAATTGAATATACCCTTCTATTTATTCCCAAACTGACAAAAGTGTAAGTTCCAGCACTAGTATATTGAGCAACTATTCTTCAATGATATGTATGTCTATTTAACAAAAATAAAAATAAATAATAGGCGAGGTTGGTTCTACCTCAGTTTTCTTGTCACTACACTGGTTGCAATGGTTTTCGTTGAATAACACATAAAAATCAAAATCAAAATCAAGAATCACACATAAAAAACAAAAGAACAAAAGAAGGCTGCAATGGTTTTCGTTGAATAACACATACCTGAATTTTGGCTTCCCACCATTCATCACTAGCTGCAATGGTTTTCTTCTCCCCATCCCAGCCAAGACCTGTGTCCTTCCCAATAAGCTTGGCCCATAATTGCCATTCCTTTTTCAAAGAATCCAACCTATTTCTGAATTGCTTATATTCATATCTCAAATTTGTTGTCTTATTGAACTTTTCTGCAATATTTGCCCAACCAAGCTTAGTGAAGTGGTTGTGAGGTTTATTTCCAACATTCACCTCTTCTATGCACACTTTCAACATAATCTTAGTATTTTTATCACACCATTCTGCTTTCTTTCTTTTCACAGGAACTTGATTGAGAGACATTTCACAAGCTTAACGAAACAAACAAAAGCATACAAAGGAAGAAGAAAAAGTGACGAAGGAAGAAGAAAAAAACCTGTGATGCTAACAAAGGAAGAAGAAAAAATGACGAAGGATGATTGGAAGAGATGACCAAGGATGATCGGAAGAGATGACGAAGGAGATCGGAAGCATGGGAGAAAAATTTCGAGGAAGGCACAGCACGACCGTTCTCAGGAACGAGAGAAAATTTTAGGGTTCAGAAAAATGAGGAGGGTATGCTTGTCATTTTGAAATTTTCTTGAGGACATTATTGTCCAAGCCTTATTTTGGGATCAACTTCCCGAAAAGGAGATTTGAGAAGCTGGAAATCAGAGCTTAAGAAAAAGATCTGCTAAGAGCTTTTGCTTTTGTAAAAGCTAAAAAATAAAAAATAACCAAACACTCTTAAAAAATAAAAAAGATCTTTTTTCAGTAGATAAGATGATAAAAGATCTTTTGGGCCACATCCAAATGGGCCCTACGTCCACTATTCATCTTTTCTACCGAATCAAATCAAAGTATAAACAATTTAGACTAAAATAATCACTCTATATTTTACAGGAAAATAACTATACTACTCTATGGTTGCTTTTCGACAAAATTAGACTAGTACAACAAAGTTTGGATTCTTATAAATTAGTATGAAATGACATTATGAGCTAATAATTCATAATGAGTAATTTTTTAAAAATTATTGGACTTTTTTATGTTGAATATGTTGTTGCCCAGAAAAGGGGAAAAACACAAGCTGGTATATGCACCTAAAAAACAAAACATAAGACAATTACACAACAAATTAAATCTCTCTTATTTTATTACACAAATATCTTATAATATAGTATATAAGATATGACTTGAGTAGACTAAGATGAAATTATGGTAGATATATTATTTTTAAAAATATTTAATATAATTATATATTCAAAAATTGGATTAAAAATTGTTAATTTAACTAATAATAACTTAAAATGATACACTCATTTTTTATCAGCTAGTTTTTTTTATATCAAAATATACTCGTTTGATGGTGTTTAACTTCAATTTAATGTCACTTTTTCCTTACACTACTAAAATAAATTATTTTTCTTTTATTGGTGGATATTTTCTTCTCAACATAATACTCAAGGGCGAATTATGAATCAAACTTTAGATTACTTGTGATAGCGTGCGAAAAGAGGTAAAAATAAAAGTATGAAAATGTATAATAAAATAAGTTGATTTCCTTTTCTATTATATGTTATTTTTTATTGTCATAGTATTGGGTTCTTTTACTTTTTAAATATTGATATAAATATGTTATTAATTTACTTTCTACATTTTACTTTTTGATGAGTAGTGAAATGTCTGCATCTACTCCTATGGCTGGTGGCAATGAGGATAACAAAGGTAATGATGCTGGAAAAAAATAAAGAACTAGGAGCAGAGGCAGTTATTAAGAAGAAAAGGCAAAAAACATCAACAGTTTGGAATGACTTTGATGAAGTTGAAATTCCTGGAGTGGAAAAAAAAGGTTGTGTGCAGGTATTGCAAAGATAAATTATCTATAGGTAGCAAGGGTGGAAAGGGAGGTAGCACAAGTCATTTACGGAGACATTCAGAAAGTTGCTTAATAAGGAGGCTACAACTGTCTAAAGAAAAGAAGCAACCTATCATCCCCTTCCAGCCTTCTAATCCAACAAACCCATTTCTAGTTCCTGGAATAAGATACTCCAATGAGAGGATGAGAGAAATAATTGCTATTGTCGTGATGGTTCATGAGCTACCTTTCAGCATTGTCGAGGATGAAGTATGGATGTGGGCATTACAATATGCAAATTCTGAATTTCAAAAAATAAGTCGAAAAATAGTGAGAAGTGATTGTTTAACATTATATGAAGCAGAGAAGAAACAATTGAAGACCTTGCTGAAAATTGTTAGCAATATTAGTTTAACAACTGATATGTGGAAATCTAGTCACCAAGTTGTTGAGTACATGGTTATTACAGGTCATTTTATGGATGCAGGTTGGAATCTTCAAAAAAAAGTCTTGAGTTTTGTGAAGGTGCCTGCTCCACGCGAGGAATTGATGTGGTTGATGTCATTTTCAAGTGCTTAATGGCATGGGAGATTGAAGACAAAGTGTTTTATGTGTCTATCGATAACGCTTCTTACAATGACTCATGTTTGAAGAATCTTAAAGAAAACTTATCATTGAGCAGAAAGCTGGTTTTGAATGGTGATCTGTTTCATGTCAGATGTTGCACACACATATTAAACTTATTGGTGCAAGATGGCCTCAGTAAGATTAAGGATATCATTCAGAATGTTCGTGAAAGTGTGAAGTATATTAACCATAATGATTCAAGACTAAAGGCATTTTGTGATGTTGTAGAACAAAAACATCTAAAAGAAAGAAAGCTCATCATTGATTGTCCCACTAGGTGGAATTCCACATTTCAAATGTTGTCAACAACATTGAAGTTCAAAACTGCAATTTCAGCCTATAGTGAAAGAGATCCACACTATACTTATGCACCTTCACATGAGGATTAGGAAAAAGTGCAAAAGGTTTGTACACTTTTAGAAGTTTTTAATGTAGCTACACATATAATCTAAGGTAGTGAGTATCCTACTGCTAATTTATATCTTGCAGAAGTTTGGAGGGTTAAGCAAGTAATAGACAATGCATTAGAGGATACATCTTTTTTCATGAGAGAAATGGCAGGTTCAATGAAGGTAAAGTTTGACAAATATTGGGGAGAATGCAATATGTTGATGTCCATTGCAAGTTCCATGTTGTTAACATATGTTTTCCATTGATATACAAGTCTGAAGAAATTGCAAAGGAGAATATAGAGAAGGTACAAAACTCACTTCAACAATTATATGATGAGTATGTGACTTTGAGTATCAATGAATTATCCTTAAATGAAATGAATGATACTGGCATAAATTCTTCAACTACCTCTGCATCTAAATCTTCTATTGTCACTGGATTTGATCAAATAATGAACATTGTGCGTGCAAATGAAGCCATCCCTCCAATGAGATCAGAATTAGAGGATTATCTTAAGGAGAATGTTTATATTCCTGAAACTAGTAACTCTTCTTTTACAGTGTTAGAGTGGTGGAGGAACAATAGCCTAAAATACAAGGTTTTATCAAAGATGGCGGATGACATACTAGCTATTCCAATATCAACAGTAGCTTTAGAGTCTACATTTAGTGTTGGGGGTAGGGTAGTTGATGAGTATCATTCTAAACTAAATGAAGAATCTATTGAAGCGCTCATTTTCCCTTATTGTGAAGGTGAATGAAAAGCTTGAAGAAATCATCTTGAAGATAACTTGATTGCAGATGATTTGTAAATGTAAGTTCATTGTTGAAGTCGCATTATAATTTTTAGTTGTATGTGTTTTAGTGACATCTTGGCTCATATTTTTGTTGCTACTACGCAAGTTTATCTAGTTTATGTATTTAAACATTTTAATAGATACTTAACTATGTCAAATTCAATTATTGTTATAATTCTAGTGCTGTCAAAATGTTAAACATCATGTTTGTGGTAGAAGTCTGCACTTTAATTTATTGGATTAAGGGTGTATATCTTGAATTATATTTTGTTTGCTAGCTTTATAGCAACTGACAGATTAACGATGATTATCTATACCATTTTTATGGTATTATGAATGACAGGATGAAGTGACATATAAAGTGCTTAGAGAGTTCATGTGTATGTGGAAAATTTTCAAAAAGAAAAAGACTCAAGCTAAAAGGATATTGCAACCAGATTAATACTTTCAAGGAAAAGAATGTTTTATAAAGACATTTTCACACAATTTAAATATTTTTGTTTGGCTATATTAGTATAAATCATCTCTAATCCATACATTTTTTTTAATATTATGCTCTTTTTTTTATTTTCTTTTGATATACTTTGTGTTTTAACGACTTGAATTCAATATGATTTTGTTTATTAATTATTTTTGGATTTGTACATTACTTATACAAAATTTTATAAGTTTCTTTTTTTTTAGTTAGTATTTCACCAGGTTTTAAAATAATTAATTGATCAAAGACGTCTTTAAGCAAGCTTTTAAATAGGCTCGTAGGTCAAACCAGACTTTTATGTAAGCCGAGCCGAGCCTTTAAAAAAAGGCTATGGCAGGTAATGAACCAAGCTCAAGCCTTGTGTATTCAACTCAAGCCGAGCTCAAGCCTAGTAAAGCCTGGCTTGACTAGGCTCATTTCCACCCCTATGACTGCACACTTCAAATATAAACTCATTCATAAATATAAAGTGTGTTAGGAATACATTTTATAATATATTCATATTAATACATATTTTTTTATTGGTTTAAATTTATTCAAAATTATGAGAAAAAGTTATTAAATATTTTTGTGCAATTTCCAAGAATTTTGTGTAATTTTCAAGAATTTTAACCAATCAAATAACACATGTTTAAAAAAGTGCATTAGAAAATATGTTACTAACATTTCTCTTACAAATATTTTTAAGTGGAAAATTAAAGATAAAAGACACTCAAAAGTAGATTGGGACCTCTCGAAGAGGAAGACATAATGTCATGGATATATTTTGTCGTGTAGGTGAACTGTTAGCTCCTATTTTCTTTCCATTTAGATTTTTAATATTAAATGATATCAACTAACTTTTTAATAAGTGTAAAAATAATTATTTTTGTTTATATAGATGTCAAGAGAGAGTATTATTTTTCCAAATTTTCCCTTAAAATTAAGGGGAACCTATTCATTTTCTCCAATCTTCATAAGAGAGAAAAAATGACAATTCAAAATAACATTTATTATAGATAAAAACAAATAAGAGTATTTTAGTTAATAAATAATTAATGCATGAGAGAGATGAAATAAAATCGTATAATAAGGGACAAAAAAATTATTAAATATGTCTTATAAACAATGAAAATTCCTTTTTATGTGTGGTTTAATGTTGTTAACTTGTCATGTAGAAAAAAAATTATTGATTATAATAAAATGGTTATAGAATTTCCTTTTTTATCCATTTTTTCTCACTCCACAATAAATACATATATAAAATAATAAAATATTAAAAACCAAGTAAGAATATACTCCTTCCCGTATTAGATTATATGATACTTAAGATTTTAACATAACTACTAAAAAATATAATTAATTTGTTGAATTTCAACGAAAACATAAAGTAAATTTCTAATATATTTTTTATCTCTCTAATTAATGACTTATTTTTTTTATATAATACTCTTAGTAAGTATTGATTAAGAATAATTTAAAAAAATATTTAATGCGGGTTTGATTTTGTAAAACAATATTTAAACAATTTTTTTCTCTAAAGGAGGTAGTAATTAATAAGAATACTAGTTGAATGCCCGTGCGATGCAAGGGGTGGCATTTTACTGTAAGTGACATAAACATTATGTAGACTGTTTGTAAAAAGGATTGATTGTGTTGTAACTTTTAAAAATTGTAGGAAATAATATGAAACAAACCTAGAAAATAGATAAAAAATTGAAAACAAAGATGACCATCAAAAGAGATAGATTCAAACAATAAATATAAAAAGTTATAAAAAATGTTTTTTGATGTATAAACCAAGTTTGAGTGTATATTAAAAGTTTCAATCATCAATTGTATTGTTAAACAACAATCAATAGAATGAATGTGTAAAGATAAGCCCCGTGCGAACGCTCTGACTGACATTTTACTGTAAGTAGTATAAATATTGTGTAGATAGTTTTTTTTAAAGGATTGAGTGTGATTGTAATTACAACAGAGAATATATCAGATGCTTATTAAGAACAAATTTTAAATAACATAAGGAGATAGTTAATATATTGTTGGATACGCATATCAAATGTTGTTATCATGATCCCATGCAAATAACGTGGCAGGTAGTGCGGGTTTAAAAATGATGTTGTTTGCTTTACCATCTTTAACTTTTTTATATACTGGTTGCACTTGCACTATGTTCTTGGCCGAGAATAGCAAACAATCCGAGAACGACAACTGTAAAAAAGAATGCCAATCATAGGTATCCGTCAACAGTAACTACAGGTGTAGCACACGGATAATTGAACAAAACATGTTAACATCAAAGTTTAGGTGTTATCTGCATTTGGAATAGGGAAAAGAAGAAATGCTTAGAAGCGTGAATGCTGACATTGTCAGCACAGAATGCTGCCATAAATCGCATTCTTGCCATCCAATGTGATGGGCCCTATAGAAAGAGATTTAATGTAATCAGTAATAGAAAAATATAGGGAGTAAATTATTTATAAATATGTAGACAAAGATGCACCCCCAAAAACTGCCAAACCATCAAAGTTTGCCCATAGCCGTATTTGTTGTGTAAAGAGGATGCCTTTAGGGGAAAAATTCCAATTAATAGTACCGTCAAAGATCAATGATACAGGATAAGAGCAAATATTGGAAGGAGGAAAGTGGAATATATACTAATGTTCCTAAGATTAAAATCAAGTATGGCAAAGTGAAAGATACTTACAGTGATAGAGGAACATCTTGATGTACTCATCTTATTTTTTGGAAGTTTAAGGTTGCACAGAAATGACTTAACAAATGCTTTGATAATCAGTTTTAAAGAATAAGTAATATAATATTAAATATAAATATATAGAAAATAAGTGGGGCGATGTGGTTGGGATGTAACTGGCACAACAATTAGTAATGGAAAGACACGAATTAAATTATGACCCCTCGAAGCCTGTTCCAAAGTTCAATGGTTAATAGTCACAACGAATAGTTATTAATGTTGGGTTGAGTGTTTGGCTTTTACACTTCCGTAAATTGTTTAAATTAATTATTTTGTATTATCAGTGCATATTAATGAATGGTAATGATGATATTTCCTCGGTTTAGGTTTATGATTAGACACAATAGATGGTAGCATTGGGAATCAAAGGTCGACAATCATGGAGGATATTAATCAAATCGGTTGTCATGTCTAGAAGTATAATAATTACTATGTACTGTTATGGGCACACCATGGTAAAAATGCAGCGAGAAATAAGCAGGGAGATTTAGATTTGCACAGTCATGGGGGGAAAGTCGAACAAAGGAGATCCGTAGGCACATAAATCATAAAATGTTTGGTGCAAAATAAAAAAAAGACACAGAGCATGTAATACATACCCACAGAGAATGGACAGACCATAATTGAAATAGCCTCAACAGGAAAATTCCATAACTGAAAAATAAAGGGTCAATAGATTGGCCATGTGATACCATATCAATTGAAACATGGGCCAACAATTTTTTAAAGTATAATGATTGTGATCATAAAGCATATTTTTGATTCAATGATATTGTTTTCATCTAGCACATGATTCACGGTGTAAATGTATAAAGTTTCTAACGACATCGTTCATGCCAGACACTATGGAATACATACCCACAGAGGTCAACAGAACCCCCCAAAAAAGCCACAAACAGAGAACTGTATAAGTAAACAAAAGAAGGAAATGGACATGCCAGAAATTGAAATGGTCTCAACAGGAAAAATCGATAATTGAAAAACAAAGGGTTAATAGATTGACCATCTGATAACGTATCAATTGAAACTTGACCACAATTTTTTAAGCATAATGACTGGGGTCATAAAGTATATTTTTTATTCAATGAAATTGGTGATGGCAGACATTGGCAAACAAAAAAAAAAGAAGGTGTAACATAACGACAAAAACAAATACAAATAAATATGCTAATTAATTAAACGTTAATAAATTGATGATCATAATAGCAAAAAAAAAATAAAATACAAAATTCAAGCTGATTTGAATAATATGTTAAAATTGATAGTGCAATATTTTAAATTGATTGTTAAGTGCCTACTAATTAGGAACAAATCAATGCCTAAATTCCCATCATTTTGATATCCTAACAGAATATGATCATTAATTTGAAAATTATGATAATTTTCATATCCTAACAGAATATTTAAAATTGATTGTTAAGCACCTGTTAATTTGAAATCAAAACTAATAAAAATATGAATAAAATATGTTTGTTAATTGGATGTCAGTCAATTAGCGCAAAATTAATATTGAGTTGCATGTAAGGAATAAAGTATGATTTTAAGGTTGTCATGGAATTTGTGATAGAAATCACATGTACCTAATTTTATTATTATTTATCACTCCTCTATTTGTTTACCCCTTTGAAAATCACATGCACCTGAGCCTTTTTTTTATTTTAAAAATAGCAGTTTTTTATTCTTTGAAATTAGTACAAAGTCTCCTAAAATATTAGGATGAATGTAAATGTTTCAAACAAACATATTTTAAAAAATACCATTTGCAACTAAAATTATTAAAATTAATTTAGAGAGTATACATGGATTAATAATAGTATTTGCTTTTAATTAGAGGATGAAGAGCCTGCTTGTTTAGTATTTGTATATATTTCTATTAAAGTTCTTAAAGTTACGTCTAACTTTTTGGAAAAACAACCGAAGTCTTGTTATTATAAAATTAAAATTTAATGTGCAAATGAATTTTTAGAGGTGATCAAACCGCTGGTTAGAAGGATAAATGATGAATTTGATTTTTTTTAATCTGACTATTTATCTTTTCTAAATAATCTATTTTAGTTATTCATTTGATTTGAAAGTTTCAAAATCATTAATATTTAAACGATTCATATTGGTGACTCATATTATCTAAAGTATTTAAAATAATAATTTGATTATTTGAATATATTTAAAATGTTCTTTAATTCAAGTATTTTCAAATTATAAAATTGAATATGTTTAAACAATTGAAGGATTATTCTTAATTTTAAAATAAGGCCACACAAAGATGTCGACTTTCTAACCCAGCAACGAAAATTCTTAACTAAACGTTAACAAATTGACCATGATTACCGCAAAATCAAATACATAATTAAAGGTGATTTTAATAATATATTAAAATTGATTGTTAAGTATTTACTAAGTAGGAATAAGTCAATGTCTAAGTTATCATTATTTTCATATCTTAACAGAATATGTTTATTAGTTTGAAAATTGTGGTTATTTCCCTATCATAACAGAATATTTACAATTGATTGCTAAACACTTGTTATTTCGAAATGAAAATTAACAAAAACACAAATAAAATATGCTTTTTTAATTAAATGTTAATAAATTGACCGCGGCTGTGGCAGCAACAAATACAAAATTGGAGCTGGTTTTAATAATATTCATTAATATTAAATAATAAAGGTGAAATAAAATCAATAAAATTCATTAATATTTACAATTGTAATAATTATTTTCTACTTATTTTCTAGAATGGAACAAATTGATGTCTGTATGTCATTTTTTATCTTTGGCTGACAACTGTACTTCAAATTAAATGAAAATTAACAAAAATATGAATAAAATACACTTACTAATTAAATGTCAATAAATTGAATATGATTATGGTAAAAAAAAATACAAAATTAAAGTTGGTTTTAATAACATGTTAAAATTGATAGTGTAATAATTAAAATTAATTTTTAAGTATATACTAATTAGGAATAAGTTAACGTCTAAGTTACCATTATTTTCATGTGCTAACAGAAGAATATGACTATTAATTTAAAAATTATGATTATTTCCATATCTTAACAGCATACCATTTAAAATTGATTGTTAAGTAGCTATTAATTTGAAATAAAAAATAACAAAAATACTAATAAAATATGCTTATTAATTAAATGTTAATAAATTGGCCGTGATTACGGGGAACACAACAACAAAATTGAAGTTGGTTTTAATAATATATTTAATATTGATTACTAAGTACCTATTAATTTGGATTGAAGTTGGTTTACTATAATTCTTTATCAAAATAATTATTTGGTTAATTCGAATAAACTGAATTCTAAAAGTCTGAGTTTAATCTTTGATATATTTATATTATACTTTTTTTCGTGTTTGAAACATTAATTTTATGTTAATATTCCAATTTTAAAATTATTCATTAATTATAATGATTTGTTTGATTAAAGAAAAAATAGATACATAATTAGGAAAACGAAATTGAAGTTGGTTTTAATAATATATTAAAATTGACAGTATAATATTTAAAGTTGATTGTTAAGTAATTAAATATTATGATTATTTTCATATCCTAACGGAATATTCTTATTAATTTGAAGATCATGACCATTTTCATACTCCAACATAGTATGTAAAATTAATTGTCAAATACCTATTAATGGAAAGATTTTTCATTTTTTCTAAGTTTTTGTTTCATTTTTAGTGAGCTGAGTTTTATCTAAACAAATGGATTTGTAGTAAGAGTCAAATCGTTTATTACGAATTATCAATAATTACTTTAACCAAAAATATTCTTTCATATCTATAATCTAGGTATGCTATTGGTTATGGACTCAAATTGAATAATAGACTTAGGATTTCTCAATTGGCAAAACCTAGATGATGAGAATCAAATCGCAATAAGTGAATGTTCTTTTTTCTCCCAAAGTTGTCAAAGTTATTCATAGTAAGATATTGACCACAATTAAAAAGATTTTATCAATAAAATTTTAATTTATTCGAGATCTAGACATAGGTAAAAATCCATCCTATAATTTAATGAATTATCATGTGAGAAATAAATCCCACAAATAAAGGAATTGTAAATATAGTGTGAAATAATGTAAAAATAGACTCATTAATTTAATCAATAATCAAATTTGCTATTAATTTTAGATATGGGTTGATTGCTTAGAGGAATTTTAATGGGATATTTACATGAGTTGTTTAATGTTGAATAAAGTTGTTAAATTTTTTTTATTTATTATTGAAGTATATAATATGAAGTAATTGCTTATATAATAACAATTGCTTATAAGCAATCATTACACGCTTAATAATATTATTATACCATAAATAATATATTTTAAAGTATATGATCCAGAAAATTAATTTAAACACTTACTTTAGTAATCTTAGCATAGGAGTGAATTTTTATTTAAAATATTTAAATTTATATGAAAATATAATACCTACAAAATTATAATAACTAACTCAAATAAATAATTATGTAATGTAATGGTCTTAGGAATCTATTCTTTAAAAAAATAAAGACGTTGTTGCACTAACATTAGTTTAATATTAATAACCCAAACTTCTTAGTTGATCATTATAATTTTTTTTGAATGATTGAAAATGAAAATTAAAACGTGAACACATCATCCTAACATTTTTTTTATTTCTCTAAAATTTATTTATTAATTCAATAATTTTTTTGTTATACATGTTTCCGCTAAAGTAACGTGAACACTACTCTTTCTACAATATATAGTAAAATTGTATATATATGGAATCCAACTCTGTCTATTTTGACAATGTTGAATACATTATTAATAAAATTACTGGAAACATAATTATTAAATTACAACTTTAAACTGTTAAAACTAAGTAACATAAAATTTCTTCATCAATCAAATGGGGTCATCATCACTCCAAATTTGCTGCTTTCCGATTATGAGCTACCCTATCACCGGAGTCAGTTGATTTTCTGCGCAAAAATGTAACGCAAACAAATATATTGAACCTTTACACCCCCAACAAAAGGAAGAAAGCACAAAGGTGGAGATGGGTCAGGAACACATAGTAATTAATAAATATGAGGTTAATTAATAACAATTGTTTTTATATAACTACAAAATTATCTATATTAATAATAATGAATAAATAAAATTATATAAAATTAAATAAAGTAAAAACTGACCATGAGTAATAAAAATTATCTAAAACCTAACAATGAGAAATAAAAATTAAGTATATTACTAATAATCAATAAATATAATAAAATAATATTAAATTAAGTAAAACCTAACAATGAGTAATAAAAATTATCTACTTCCAGGTCCATATATTTTATTTATGGTATTCAAATGTTTTTTGCTGGAAAGTATCAAATCAAAATACAAATTTAGATAATAATAATAATAATAATAATAATAATAATAATAATAATAATAATAATAATAATAATAATTAAACAAATAAAAGCACTGGGTAGCATTACCCACACATCCTTACCCCATAGCTGCAATTCTACAAATTGCTCACAACATCTAGACAAAACAAAGAAAATATATAATAGATAATAGCATTCAGAAGGGAAAGTATGAACTTTGATGACAATGATTTAACAAAATACCACAAAAATCAGATACCATAAAAATGGAGATACCATAAAAATATAGCAACTCTGCCTTGAAAATGTCTTTAGCATCACCGTTGTCACTTTAGTAGCAAAAATAAATCAGCAACAACTCTTGCCGCAAAAATGATAGAATATAATTTAATAAAAAAGGGGAAAAAAATATAAAAATGACACCTTTATTCTTCAACACATTCAGCATCGTCGTTAGCTTGTCCCGAAAATCAAACAACACAAAATCATTACACAAAAAATTAGACAAAAAGAAACAAGCAAAAAATAGATAAAATATGGAACCTTTATTCATCAACACCGCCCTGTGAATCATATTGTTGCAAAAAATCAGCAACAACTCTTGTAGCAAAAATGGTAGAAGATCATTTAAAAAAAAAATGAAAAAGAACAAAAGAGAAACAAAAAGAAATTAGCAACAACTCTTGTAGCAAAAATGACAGAAGATATTTTTTTAAAAAAAGGAAATCAAGAAAAAAAGGAAAAAGTTGACACCTTTATTCTTCAACACCTTCAGCACTACCGTTCGCCTATCCCAAAAATCAAACCACAAAATCATAACTCTTGTAGCAAAAATGGTAGAAGATAATTTTTTAAAAAAGGAAATCAGGAAAAAAAAGGAAAAAAATTACAACTTTATTCTTCAACACCTTCAACACTGTCCCAAAAATCAAACAACAAAAAATTAGACAAAAAAATGGTAAAAATAGATAAAAAAAAATGGAATCTTTATTCTTTAATACTGCTCTGTGAATCGTATTGTTGCAAAAAAATCAGCAACAACTCTTGTAGCAAAAAAGGCAGAAGATCTTTTTAAAAAAAAAACGGAAAAGAATAGAAGAGAAACAAAAAGAAATCAGCAATAGCTCATGTAGCAAAAATGACAGAAGATAAATTTTTTATAAAAAGGAAATTAGGAAAAAAAATGACACCTTTACTCTTCAACACCTTCAGCAGTGTCGTTACAAACCTATACTCATGTAGAAAACAAAATAAAGGCAGAACACCCAAAAATAAATTAAGCTTTTGTGTTTACAAACCTGTACTCATGAAGTTTTTGAGATAAAAATCGAAACTTTAATGTGTTTTTCCACCTTCTCTGCATACAACATGCCAAAAAATATATTGAACCATTAACCACCAAAAAAGGACGAAAACAAAAAAGCTGGGTATAGGAAGCAATGAGCACAGTGGAGAAGGTTCAGAACACAAAAAATTTAAACTTTTGTATTGCGAGAAGTCAGAAAACAAAATAAAGGCATAACACCCAAAAAATTTAAGCTTTTGTGTTTTGAACCTGTATCATGGAGTTTTTGAGATAAAAATGCAGCTTTATGTGTTCTTCCACCTTCTCTACATATAAAATACAACATGCCAAAAAATATATTGAACCATTAACCACCAAAAAAGGACGAAAACATAAAAAGTTGGGCATAGGAAACAATGAGCACGTGGAGAAGGTCAGTAACACAAAAAATGTAAACTTTTGTATTGCGAGAAGTCAGAAAACAAATAAAGGCAGAACACCAAAAAAATTTAAGCTTTTGTGTTTCGAACTTGTATCATGGAGTTTTTGAGATAAAAATGCAGCTTTAGTGTGTTCTTCCACCTTCTCTACATATAAAAAAATCAACATGCCAAAAAATATATTGAACCATTAACCACCAAAAAAGGACGAAAACATAAAAAGTTGGGTATATGAAGCAATGAGCACGTGGAGAAGGTCAGGAACACAAAAAATTTAAACTTTTGTATTGCCAGAAGTCAAAAACAAAATAAAGGCAGAACACCCAAAAAATTTAAGCTTTTGTGTTTCGAACTGTATCATGGAGTTTTTAGATAAAAATGCAGCTTTATGTGTTCTTCCACCTTCTCTGCATCATAAAAAAAATCAACATGCCAAAAAATATATTGAACCATTAGACCACCAAAAAAGGACGAAAACACAAAAAGTGGGTATAGGAAACAATGAGCACAGTGGAGAAGGTCAGAACACAAAAAAATTTAAACTTTTGTATTGCGAGAAGTCAGAAAACAAAATAAAGGCAGAACACCCAAAAAAATTTAAGCTTTTGTGTTTCGAACCTGTACTCATGGAGTTTTTGAGATAAAAATCGCAGCTTTAGTGTGTTCTTCCACCTTCTCTGCATACAACATGCCAAAAAATATATTGAACCATTACACAACCAAAAAAGGACGAAAATACAAAAAAGATGGGCATGTGAAGCAATGAGCACGTTGGAGAAAGCTCAGGAACACAAAAAAATTTAAACTTTTGTATTGCAAGAAGTCAGAAAACAAAATAAAGGCAGAACACCCAAAAAAATTTAAGCTTTTGTGTTTATGAACCTGTACTCATGGAGTTTTTGAGATAAAAATCGTTGCTTTAATGTGTTCTTCTACCTTCTCTACATACAACATGCCAAAAAATATATTGAACCATTACACAACAAAAAAAGGACGAAAACACAAAAAGTTGGGCATAAGAAGCAATGAGCACGTTGAAGAAGGCTCAGGAACACAAAAAAATGTAAACTTTTGTATTGCGAGAAGCCAAAATAAAAAATAAAGGCAGAAGTCCCAAAAAATTTAAGCTTTTGTGTTTACGAACCCGTACTCTTGGAGTTTTTGAGATAAAAATCGCAACTTTAATGTGTTCTTCTACCTTCTTTGCATAAATAAACACACGTCTTCTACCATTGTAATTCAAGAGGGAAAAAGAGAAGAACAAAAGAAGAAGAAGAAGAAGAAGAAGAAGAAGAAGAAGTGAGAAGTGAGAGAAAGGGATCAGCGCACAAATGAAATAAAAAATACAGGTTTGACGGTATAAAGGAGCAATAAGGAAGTAGAAAGGAAGTACCTTGTAGAGGAAACACACGTCTTCTACCATTGTAGTTCAAGAGAGAGTAAGAAAAGAATAAAGGAAGAAGAAGAAATGATGAGTGAGAGAAAGGGATCAGAAGAAAATGGGAAAGGGTGAACAGAGTGAGAATGGGAATGGGAAAAGAAGAGATGTAAAAAACCGGGCAGGACACGTGGAGGGAGGGGCAAAATAATGGGAAGGGGAAAAGAAAAAAATGTAAAAACGGACAGGACACGTAAATTGAAGTAGAAAAATAAGGATTGGGGGGTTTATTATTTTTTTATTGGACAGGTGTCAGCATGAGATACAACAGACAGTTAGAGCCTTATTTGTATATAAGATAGAGATAGAGATAGAGATGTTACAAGAACACGAGTAACTAGACGAGACATCTAGTCAACATGAAAAGCATCATTGGTAATCAAATATGCCAATCATGCATATTCTTAATCAACAAAGGAGTAATAATGTGGTGGGGGATCTCCACCTATATAGAATAGATCAAAGGAAAATCGAATCCCTCAAGAATCTCTCCCACCTTGTGCAATATTCTTGTTTCCTTATTCGTTTTCTTCGTAGCATATACCTTAGCCTTTAAAACCTAGATTGACACAAACCGAATCCTAATCTTGTCATACCCACATCATCCTCATCATGGTGTTTCCATTCTATTAGTTAACATGCATGCATGCTAATGCCTTTGCCACCAATACAATGATAGTTTAATTTCCATTCACCGCAAACTTGAACAAAGGTTAAAAGGGAGAGGAGGCTCTTTGTTGTGTCATATATATACATCCCCTAAGATACCTTTTCTATCATTTTCATGAGGATTATCTAAGAAATGAAAAGAACATATGAATGTTGATATTGGACCGAAATGGAAGGAGATAACGACGATGGAATCCAGTGAATGTTGTTGAGCATGATATTCTTAGTTAAAGGTCAAATTAGTTATTACTTATTAGCTGTATGAGTAGGAATGTCCAAATCGCCAAAGAATATTCATATGCATAGTGGCTCTAGTCTTATCATACCATGCTATGGGGGTGACTAAGGAATGGTGGGGTCACCTTTGTGCAACGAGTCACCAAAGAATCCATCCCTCTTACAATAATTTGCATGACTAAATAGTAATTTTTCACGCACCAGCACATATCCCCCCTAGAACATATTGTACGAATCTATGATTTTTGTTATAAGTTTAGTAACATACTAAATTAAAGTGTGTATAGATATCAATTTAGTACAATTAAACCCATGTTAGCCAAATAATTAATTGGTTTGAGTGGTACAAAGTTCTAAGTCTCTTTAAATAAAATTTTGATTCAAGCTTTGTGAATGAAACAAACCTAATTAAAAATGGAGATTCCATTAAATATAGTCAGCTAGCTAGTTTCTCTAGCAAAACCTTCTACGTGCAAGTATTAAAAAGTGTAAAACTCTCATTTAACGCTAATGAACCAGGTTTTCAAACACACCCTTAGTCTTTAAAATTACGAGTAACAAGCAATTCAGTTCCTTGAATTACAAAATGTTATATTAGTTTCTGCTACTTGTAATTTCAGAACTTAAATAGGCATATTAATCTTTTAAGTTCTGGCGCAAAATGTTAATGAAGCACAAGTATAACAGTACTCTGTATCATTCTACCGACCAGAGGAATGTTATACGTTGTTCTGTAGCTAGTTCATATCCTTGCATTACAATTACACTATATTTGTACAGTGTGGTGCAATTCTAAATTTGTCGAGCATGTATAACTTTGCCCCAGTTTAACAAGAGTAAAATAATTTAAATGGTCTGAAGCTTTTCTAGAACAAATGAAGTGGTGCACTATATCTTTACCTTTATATGGCACAAAAAGAATTCTTCAGACATGGCCCGAGGTTTGAAACAGTAGTAGCATGTTCTTCAAAATCATGGTGATTACCTCAAAACCACATTGTCATCATGATCTTTTCAAACCAATTACCTGTTGTTTCACGCATGCTTATCCATGTTCTAACACAGTTGCTGTATTGCACACGAGCTACTTGGGATAAAGATACTACTGAAAACAGACATGGGGAGGAATGATTAGTGGAAAAAGATTGTTTGATGTTGGTTAATTTGAAAATCGAGATGATACTAGATAAATCTGAAGTCGTGTATAACACTTTCAGATTGAATCAAATTTCGGGGTTCAACCAAAATTGTTCAATAGGATAAAATCAGAAGATTATAATTCAAGAGTTTTATTTTGGTCTTGTATCTTTTG